>NC_079220.1:38295820-38425820 GCF_029633865.1 Lampris incognitus | reverse complement strand
GAAGGCCCATTGTTCAGAAAGTACACACTCTCCCTGCAGTTTCTTGACCTTAATATCTTAGTCAAGTCAAGTCAATTGTATTTGCAAAGCACATTTAAACCAACCCACACTGACCACAGTGCACAGTACAGACCAGAGCAGGTAGGTAAAAGACAAATACACGAAACACCAACATAAACAACAAGGCACATAAGCTCGTAGGCATGAATAAACAGAACATGGGCATAGGCACAAGCTAGAAATCAGCCAAATCAGGAGGACTGAAACACTAGTGAATAAAAGTATGTTTTGAGCCGGGACTTAAAAGAGGAATCAGGAATCAGGAACACTTTATTTGTCGATATATGGGGCAGACAAAAGAGCACTACACATGTGATGTTTGCTTTGTGAACATTGATGGAGAAGTATAGAGAAGGCCAGAAGGAGTTACATTGTGTCTTTGTTGATTTAGAGAAAGCATTTGACAGGGTGCCGAGAGAAGAGGTGTGATATTGTATGAGGAAGTTGGGAGTTGCAGAGAACTATGTAGGAGTGGTGCAGGATATGTACGAGGGAAGTGTGACAATTGTGAGGTGTGCAGTTGGAATGACATGTGGGATCAAGGTGGAGGTGGGATTACATCAATGATCGGCTGTGAGCCCTTTCTTGTTTGCAATGGTGATGGACAGGTTGACGGACAAGATCAGGCAGGAGTCTCCGTAGGTTATGATGTATGCGGATGACATTGTGATCTGTAGCGAGAGTAGGGTGCAGGTTGAGGAGAGCCTGGAGATGTGGAGGTATGCACTGAAAAGAAGAGAAATCAAAGTCAGTAGGAGCAAGACGGAATACCTATGCATGAATGAGATGGAGGACAGTGGAATGATGAGGATGTAAGGAGTAGAGGTGACGAAGGCATATGAGTTTAAATACTTGGGGTCAACTGTCTACAGTAATGGTTAGTGCAGAAGAGAGGTGAAGAAGAGAGTGCAGGCAGGGTTGAGTGGGTGCAGAAGAGTATTAGGAGTGATTTGTGATAGAAAGGTACCAGCAAGAGTTAAAGGGAAGGTTTACAAGATGGTTGTGAGACCAGCTATGTTATATGAACTAGAGACAGTTGCACAGACGAAAAGACACGAGGCAGAGCTGGAGGTGGCAGAGCTGAAGATGCTACGATTTTCATTGTGAGTGACAAAGACTGAGAGGATTATGAACGAGTATAAAGAGGGACCGCTCAGGTTGTACAGTTTGGAGACAAAGCAAGAGGCAAGATTGAGATGGCTTGGACATGTGTGGAGGAGAGATGCTGGGTATATTGGGAGAAGGATGCTGAATATGGAGCTGCCAGGGAAGAGGAAAAAGAGGAAGGCCAAAAAGGAGGTTTATGGATGTGGTCAGAGAGGACATGCCGGTGGCTGGTGTGACAGAGGAAGATGCAGAGGACAGGAAGAGATGGAAACAGATGATCTGCTGTGGCGAACCCTTATGGGAGCAGCTGAAAATAGTAGTAGTAGATGGGGCAGATCTGATATGGAGGGGAATGCTGATCCACAGTCTAGAGGCTGCAACTACAAAGACACGATCACCCCTGAGCTTAAGTTTGGAGGAGTCCCAAGTCAGCTGACCTGAGGGACCTGGAGGTGGAGTAGAAGGTTAAAAGGTCTGTGATATAGGAGGGGACCAGCCCATTTAGGGATTTATAGTGTATTTTGACATGCAACCTAGAGGATATCATTTACCATTCGCATGAATGGCAGGTGTAACATTAAAACCACTTGACAGAATGTCATCTCTACTTCAACATGAATATCAACTTTTTTGTATTAATTTGTGGCCAGTTCAGATCAAAGACTTGACATGAGACTCTGGATGCAACTTTCGACTTGCTGGTGTTTTCTCACCGGTGTTTGCTCTGTTTTCTCCTATGGAAAATATTAGCTATCGTTTACGATTAGGCAAGGGTAAGCATTGGGTTAAGGTTAGGATTAGGTTGCAGTTGAACTTAGGTTAGGGTTAATCATGCGTCCTAGTGTTGTATCGAACTTTGCTAGGGGGAATCAGAACTCGACGGGGAAACAGTTCGATACAACACCGGCAGTCACTGAACTAACAACTGCAGGGAGATTGTGTATTTTCGGAGCAACGAGCCTTCGAACCAATGGACTTTCTTTTTTTTTTTCGGGATAACAGGCTGTCGGACATATGGGCCTTCGGTCCAATGGGACATTTTTCAGACTATTGGGGTTATGGAATAATGGGTCGTTGGAGAAGTAGCATGGCACCACTTTGAAGCCTGTTTCCAAACAGTGTAATTTCCCAGGGAAGGGGAGAAATCCCACGTTAAACAGGCCCTGGTTAAGCATGGTTATCCTAACAGGGCATTTGTCAAAGCCAGGGAGATGTCCAAACTGTGCATCAGCTGATCAGAGAGAGGAGAAGGACAACAGCTGTCTAAGCTTAAACCAGTGGTGATTCCATATGTGGTAGGAGTGTTGGAACAGTTGAGATACATATTTTCCAGACACCGCATCTCAGTTGCTTTTGAACCCCAAAACACGCTGCACCAGACGTTGGCCCACCCCAAAGATTGGGTCCCCTGGCACAAATTTATCTATTTATAATAACAAAGTAGATGCTTATATCTAGGTTATATATATATATATATATATATATATATATATATATGTGTGTGTGTGTGTGTGTGTGTGTGTGTGTGTGTGTGTTACATTACTCAAGTTCAACATCAGCAGAGGTGGTGCAGCAGAGGCAGACCATGCCAAGTTCAATGTGGTTACTGCATAAATAGCCTATAACATTATATATATATATATATATATATATATATATATATATATATATATATATATATATATATATAATTCAGCCTTTTTATTTTATTTTATTTTTTGCCAAATCATATTGTTTCCTCGCGGCCTGCTTTGCGGCCTGGTGCTGATTTATGGCCTGGTGGTCGGGGACTGTTGGTTTAGAGCACGACTCACAGCTGGTAATTGGAGAGGGGATGGCTGTTATTATCCTAATTAAACACTGCATG
The DNA here is from genome assembly GCF_029633865.1 of Lampris incognitus. Taxonomy (NCBI): domain Eukaryota; kingdom Metazoa; phylum Chordata; class Actinopteri; order Lampriformes; family Lampridae; genus Lampris; species Lampris incognitus. Next base: position 38,422,786 of record NC_079220.1, on the reverse strand, counting down.
TTGTTACCCTAATTAAACACTGCAAGTTATTACCCTGATTAAACACTGCAAGTTATTACCCTGATTAAACACTGCATGTTGTTACCCTAATTAAACACTGCATGCCACTCACAGTATGACTGCTACCACTTTTATACAATGTTAGCACACTGCTATGTGTTTGTGTTGTAAATGAAAGGAAGTGGGCATGGTTAGCAGATGCTCAGGACCTGAGGAGTGTGTAAGCGTTGCCTAGGTAACAGGGAGTGTCTGCCTCGGGTCTGTGGCTTCCTTCTCCACAGAGCATCTAGCTCTGCTGGTGGTTGCGTTAGGAGCATCATGTGGGTTGTGTCCTGACAGAGACACGTGGTTGGTAATGACATTCACAGTCTTGAATCAAACACATGTTTTGTTCACACACGTTTGTGTGCAGGATCGGGTTTGACTTCACTTTTTAGCAAGGAATTTATTTTAGTGTCTTTACATAAGCATTAAAATGAATAGAATAACATGAAAAAACACAAAGATTATTATTATTTTATTTTTTATTTTTTTAAAGAACCAATATTTCTGACTGGCGTTATTGGTGTAGGTGTGTTTCGGCCTTCAAGTCCTGTCTAGTCTGTTTTTTCTGATGAAAGATGAACTAGTAATGATCCTTGCAAAGTGTTTTTAATGAAGGTGGAAAACGAGATGTAATTTCTATTAATTTCTACCTTACCTACGTTTATTATGATGCTGTAAAATAAAGCAGTCTTGGCTGTAGTTTTTACTGAAACACAATCAGCTGGAAACGACTTTTGTGTGGTATTTGTGTGGCGTTTGTGTACAGGATTGGGTTTGGCCACACAGGTGCTCGAGACATCCACTTTTTAGCAAAGAATTTCTTTTAGTGTCTTTACATATGGTACTGACTATTTCATCCTTGCACATTCTCACCCCTATTTTAGAAAACCCGCATCTAATGACTCAGTTGTGCCTGGCACAGTTAGCCGTCCACATTCTTGTCAGCACCTCCCACCCCCGTTAGCACCTCCCACAACAGTCAGCACCTCCCACTACTGTCAGCACCTCCCACCACCACCAGGCAGCCTGTCACCTCTGAAACACAGAGAGCAGAACAAGTGGCATTGTTACATGAAGTAACACTCAGCCACTTCATAACTTCAAACTGCCCATCTCACTACACACAGGACACACACAGGACACACACAGGACACACACACACAGGACACACACAGGACAGCTGGCTGTCTGCTCAGCTCACTGCAGACCAGGCTGTATCACTATGGGCTGTTTCACTGCAGACCAGACTATCACTGTGGGCTGTATCACTGTAGGCTCTATCACTGTGGGCCAGGCTGTTTCACCGTGGGCCAGGCTGTTTCACTGCAGGCCAGGCTGTTTCACTGCAGGCTAGGCTGTATCACTGTGGGCCAGGCTGTATCACTGTGGGCCAGGCTGTATCACTGTGGGCCAGGCTGTATCACTGTGGGCCAGGCTGTTTCACCTTGGGCCAGGCTGTTTCACTGCAGGCCAGGCTGTTTCACTGCAGGCTAGGCTGTATCACTGTGGGCCAGGCTGTATCACTGTGGGCCAGGCTGTTTCACTGTGGGCCAGGCTGTTTCACTGTGGGCTGTATCACTGCAGGCCAGGCTGTTTCACTGTGGGCTTTTTCACTGTGGGCCAGGCTGTATCACCGCAGGCCATATCACTGCAGGCCAGGCTGTATCACTGTGGGCCAGGATGTTTCACTGTGGGCCAGGCTGTATCACTGTGGGCCAGGATGTTTCACTGTGGGCCAGGCTGTTTTACTGTAGGCTGTTTAACTGTGGGTTGATTCAATGTGGGCCAGGCTGTATCACTGTGGGCCCGGCTGTTTCACTGTGGGCTGTTTCACTGCAGGCCCGGCTGTATCACTGCAAGCCCGGCTGTATCCTTGCAGGCCCGGCTGTATCACTGTGGGCCAGGCTGTTTGTTTCACTGTGGGCCAGGCTGTTTCACTGTGGGCCATGCTGTTTCACTGCAGGCCAGGCTGTTTCACTGTGGGCTTTTTCACTGTGGGCCAGGCTGTATCACTGCAGGTCAGGCTGTTTCACTGCAGGCCATATCACTGCAGGCCAGGCTGTATCACTGTGGGCCAGGATGTTTCACTGTGGGCCAGGATTTTTCACTGTGGGCCAGGCTGTTTTACTGTAGGCTGTTTAACTGTGGGTTGATTCACTGTGGGCCAAACTGTATCACTGTGGGCCCGGCTGTTTCACTGTGGGCTGTGTCACTACAGGCCCGGCTGTATCACTGCAAGCCCGGCTGTATCATTGCAGGCCCGGCTGTATCACTGCAGGCCTGGCTGTATCACTGCAAGCCCGGCTGTATCATTGCAGGCCCGGCTGTATCACTGTGGGCCAGGCTGTATCACTGTGGGCCAGGCTGTTTCACTGTGGGCCAGGCTGTTTCACTGTGGGCTGTTTCACTGCAGGCCAGGCTGTTTCACTGTGGGCTTTTTCACTGTAGGCCAGGCTGTATCACTATGGGCTGTTTCACTGCAGACCAGACTGTATCACTATGGGCTGTATCACTGTAGGCTCTATGACTGTGGGCCAGGCTGTTTCACCGTGGGCCAGGCTGTTTCACTGCAGGCCAGGCTGTTTCACTGCAGGCTAGGCTGTATCACTGTGGGCCAGGCTGTATCACTGTGGGCCAGGCTGTTTCACTGTGGGCCAGGCTGTTTCACTGTGGGCTGTATCACTGCAGGCCAGGCTGTTTCACTGTGGGCTTTTTCACTGTGGGCCAGGCTGTATCACTGCAGGCCAGGATGTTTCACTGTGGGCCAGGCTGTTTTACTGTAGGCTGTTTAACTGTGGGTTGATTCACTGTGGGCCAGGCTGTATCACTGTGGGCCAGGCTGTTTCACTGTGGGCTGTTTCACTGCAGGCCCAGCCATATCACTGCAGGCCCGGCTGTATCACTGCAAGCCCGGATGTTTCACTGTGGGCCATGCTGTTTCACTGCAGGCCAGGCTGTTTCACTGTGGGCTTTTTCACTGTGGGCCAGGCTGTATCACTGCAGGTCAGGCTGTTTCACTGCAGGCCATATCACTGCAGGCCAGGCTGTATCACTGTGGGCCAGGATGTTTCACTGTGGGCCAGGATTTTTCACTGTGGGCCAGGCTGTTTTACTGTAGGCTGTTTAACTGTGGGTTGATTCGCTGTGGGCCAAACTGTATCACTGTCGGCCCGGCTGTTTCAGTGTGGGCTGTTTCACTGCACGCCCGGCTGTATCACTGCAAGCCCGGCTGTATCATTGCAGGCCCGGCTGTATCACTGTGGGCCAGGCTGTTTCACTGTGGGCCAGGCTGTTTCACTGTGGGCCAGGCTGTTTCAATGTGGGCTGTGGCTGTTAGGGTCAGCCAACAAGAGTCAGGTTACCAAGTGGTGGAAACCATAGCCACCTCACCTCATGAGAAATTTATAACTGTGCTAATATTATAAACAGACCTCAGGCCATTTCTCTCTCTCTCTCTCTCTCTCTCTCTCTCTCTCTCTCTCTCTCTCTCTCTCTCTCTCTCTCTCTCTCTCTCTCTCTCTCTCTCTCTCTCTCTCTCTCTCTCAAATTCACATTCAAATAGCTTTATTGGCATCAACAAAAAACATGTTGCTAAAGCAGTTTGCAGAAGATTAAAACATTACATCACATATTAGATACACGTTAAATTCACATTACATCACATCCCTCTCTCTGTCTCTCTGTCTCTCTCTCTCTCTCCCTCCCCCCTATTGGTATGCCCATACACTGAATCTACTGCTGTCATGTGCAGAAACATCAAACATCTCTGGCTTTTTGAGGTGGATGGGTGTGGCTGCTGTTTACACATCTGTTTACACATCTGTTTACACATCTGTTTACAAATCTGTTTATACATCTCCTACCAACTCATATGATGCAGATGACTCTAGACAGATAGCCCCACAAAAAAAAACAACAACACAGTTTTGCTTATGTGTGATTTCTCTTTCATCCTCGTCTACTTAATCATATTTATTCTTCTCTTTTGTTTGACATGGTCATATATTGTCTTTCAGTCAAGCAATCGACCAAGTCAAATTCCTTTTCTCTGTGTATACGCTTGTGTCTGTACGCTTGTGTCTTATAAAAGACAGATTCTGAATATGATTCTGAAATGACAAATTACAGAGCATTTCTGGTGCCAGATTGCTTTAAACTACAAAGCTAAATGTTATCCAGCATTTAATTGCAGTTAATTGAATGTTTGATATGGCTTGATAAAGTTGCTTAATATTACTTTGTCAGATGATATTGTTAATCAGTTTTCTCTCGCCAAAATATGCATGCCACTTCTGTGCACTTCTACTGTGAAGTCCACAGCCAGTGTCACAACATAATCTGCAACCGTAGATAAGTGTAACGTGTGTGTGAATGCTCTCTACACATTCATTTAAATGGAAGTGGATTTGCTGTATGAAAACAAACTATGCAACCACCAGATCTCACCAAATGTAGCAAAACTGAAGACATTCAGGATTAGTAGTTTAATGCAGAGATTGAGGTGGATTATTCCACTTATACCATGATAATTTACCCAAAGTTTAATTTAAATGCATTTACTTATTTTTGGTAAAAATTTTGCACTCAGAATTAAGAGTTTTCTGTTTCCATTATAACACCTGTGGTTCAGGCTAATTTCTGGTAAACTGCCATCCCACGATAGAAATACAGCTCCACTGCAGAGGACCTGATTGTGGATTATCCCTCGTATACAACATATTTGTCCCAGCACAATTACATTTGCAAATAGTTATATTGCTGTGACGTGTTCAGTAGGATTTGCTTTATGTTATTATTGTGGGATGATGTGGTTGAAAGGATGAAATAGAAGACATTGGCATAATATACATTAAAGATAGGTGAAAATCCAAAAAAGGCTCTTATTTCAGTGGCCTCGTGGTCTACAGTTGTAAATTTGCCATTGTTTAATGCATTCCTGCAATCAGGGGCATAAACATTTTGCTCACAGGACTCATGCCACCCCAAAACAATTTCATCATCAATTGGGATAAAATCATAATGGGATCAGCAGTGAAGCAGAGGACATTTTTCAAACAAAAGGTTTTTTTTCTGACTGTGTTTAATGGCATTTGGACAGGGGTGGTAAAACCAGATCCAGAAAGTGAAAGTCCATACAGTGTATTAACCTCCACCCATGCACTAAATCAGCTGATTTCATTTATTAGTTTCCCCTTCGTAGCTGAGGAGTGGTGTTGATTAGACTCAACCCGTTTAGTACATAGTGGAGCAAATACCTGGCTTTTTTGAATTGTTGGATCCAGATTTATCCCCTCTGCATTTAGAAGTTTATCATCAGTGTTCATAAAATGTATAATATTGATAGGTCTCATATCATAGATGGTTTATATGTGTTTCACAGCTCACAAGAAATGTTTTAGCAATTAATGCCCTTTCTAACACAATAATAAATAGTTTTTATTTTAATTTATTTTCTCTGCTGATGAAATAGGTCACTTGCAAGCCAACATTAACTGAGATTGCTAATTAGGTTAGCCACACTTAATGTTAATTTAATCTTAATCTGCTGTTCCATGCAGCAATGCACTTTTTTATATTTGTCTGTATCTCGACAGTGTCAGTTCATGGGCTACTCACATGTTTTATTTTTAATCTGTTAAATTTACGAAGACATATTGGCTTCGAGATGTGTTCTTATTTCTTTGACTGTTTGTACTTCTTTTTTGAGACATCCCGATTGAGGGTTTGAGTTGCACACTTATATTATCTAATGTTTATTTCCAAGTAAACACATTTGTTGCACTGTATAGGGAGCTCAAAGATGTAAAAAAAAGGGCTGTGATGGAGTTTAGATAATAATCCTGCGTAGTCTATAAAACTGTCACAATGTCTATTTTAGTCATAAACTGGCTTCACACTGCTTCTTTTTTAGAAGTATTTTGACACATGCAGGTATATATATATACATATATATATACATATATATACATACATATACACACACATATATATATATATATATACATATATATACATACATATACATACATATATACACACACACACACACACACACACACACACACACACACATATATATTTATCCCAGAAAGTTGAATCAGTTCATCTGGACACAATTTTTAGTGGCAGAAACATTTCGTCACTCATCTAAGTGACTTCGTCAGTCTCTGCTGACTGCAAGTATCCCTGACCTTATAAACAGTGCAGTTGCATAACGACTGATGACACATGGCACTCAAGCCTTAGCCAAATACACTCCTCTTCTATGTGGGCTCAGCATGCACTTTTGCAATTTAAAATACTCCATAATATCCACATATCTAAAACCAAATTAGCCTGAATTTACCTCGAAGTGGATCCTACATGTGATAAATGTAGAAGTTCACCTGCCTCACTCTTTCACATGTACTGGTTATGTTCTAGAAAGTTGAATCAGTTCATTTGGACACAACATTTAGTGGGAGAAACTGTTCATCAGTCATCCAAGTGACTTTGTAAGTCTCAGCTGAATGCAGGTATCCCCCAACCTTATAAACAGCACAGTGGCATAACGACTGAAGCCAACCATCGGTTTTATATGCAAATTGTCGTGACCATTAACTAGAGTTACAACACCCATGTGTACTATTCACAGAGGATTGGAGAATAGTTGCAATCACAGCATTGTAAGATGGTGACAGATGTACACTTACCCCCCCCCCGGGTTCAGGGATGGTTGTTCCCTCTTCATATAAATGGCCTCCTTGACTCCCCATTCACACCAGCATTCCTCCCTATCAAGGATGTGCTCATCCTTGAAAGAGTGGCGACTTATATACTCCATCTGTGGAGTCCTGGCCTGACATGTTAGCGCTTCTGTGTTGTGCCATCCTCTTGGCCAGTGTCTGTTTGGTTTCCTCGATGTACAAGTCACGGCAATCCTCCCGGCACTTAACAGCGTACACTATATTGCTCTGTTTGTGCCAAGGGACACGATCCTTGGGGTGGACCAATTTTTGGTGTGGCGTGTTTTGGGGTTTGAAAGCAACTGAGATGCAATGTTTGGAAAATACACGTCTCAAATTTTCTGACACTCCCGCCACATATGGACTCACCACTGGTTTACGTTTAGGCAGCTGTTGTCCTTCTCCCTTCGATTGGCTGATACACACTTTGGGCATCTTCCTGGCTTTAACAAATGCCCAGTTAGGATAACCACACTTAACCAGGGCCTGTTTAAGGTGATATTTCTCCCTTTCCCCAGTTGCTGTGTCGGTGGGGACGTTGTCAGTGGCAATGTGTACCATTCACAGAGAAGTGAGGAAAAGTTGCAATCAGAGCATTGTAAGATGGTGACAAATGTACTCTTAGCCCCCCCTCCCTCTTAGTTCAGGGATGGTCTTTCCCTCTTCATATAGATGGGCCCCTTGACTCCCCCTTGAAACCAGCATTCCTCCCTATCAAGGATATACACGTCCTCATCCTTGATAGAGTGGCCACTTGCCTATAGATGGGTTTAGACTGCGGAGTCCTGGCCCGATGATGTAGCTCTTCTGTGTTTCACCATTTTCTTTGCCAGTGTCTGTTTGGTAATTGCAACTATTTCTCAATCCTCTGGGAATAGTAGTAGTAGTAGTAGTAGTAGTAGTAGTAATGATAATAATAATAATAATAATAATAATATTAACATTCATTCATTCATCTTCAGCCGCTTCTCTGGAGTAGGGTCGCAGTGGCAGCAAGCTAAGTAGGGCACTCCAGACGTCCCTCTCCCCAGCAAACGCCCTCCAGTTCCTCCTGGGGGATCCCAAGGTGTTCCCAGGCCAGATTGGACATGTAGTCCCTCCAGCGAGTTCTGGGTCTACCCCAGGGTCTCCTCCCAGTTGGTCGTGCCGGGTAAACCTCCTAAGGAAGACGCCCGGGAGGCATCCTAATCAGATGCCTTAACCACCTCAACTGGCTCCTTTCGACATGAAGGAGCAGCGGCTGTACTCCGAGCTCCCTCCAGATGTCCGAGCTCCTCACCCTATCACTAAGGCTGAGCCCAGACACCCTACGGAGGAAACTAATTTCAGGCGCTTGTATCTGCATTCTCACCCTTTCGGTCACTACCCTAAGCTCATGACATGGGTGAGGGTTGGAACGAAGATTGACTGGTAAACTGAGAGCTTTGCCTTCTGGCTCAGCTCCCTCTTCACCACAAAGGTAGGGTACAATGTCCACATTATTGCTGATGCTGCATCAATCCGTCTGTCAATCTCCCGCTCCATCCTACCCTCACTCGTGAACAAGACCCCGAGATACTTTAACTCCTTCATTTGAGGCAACAACTCATCCCAAACCCGGAGGGAGCAATCCACCATTTTCCGGTAGAGAACTATGGCCTCATACTTGGAGGTGCTGACTCTCATCCCAGCCATTTCATACTCAGCTGCAAACTGCCCCAGTGCACGCTGGAGGTCGCATTCTGATGAAGTCAACAAAACCACTGCTCTGCGAAGAGCAGAGATGTAATTCTGAGGTTCCCAAAATGGACACACTCTTCACTTTGGCTGCACCTTGAGATCCTGTCCATGAATATCACAAACAGAATCGGAGACAAGGGACAACCTTGGCAGTGTCTGACACCCACCGAAAACGTGTTTGACTTTGCGCCGAGAATGTGGACACAGCTCTTACTTTGGTTATACAAGGACCAGATGGCTTGTAGCAACTGCCCTAGTACCCCATACTCCCGCAGTACCCCCTAGAGTGCTCTGACGTACACAGTCGTAAGCCTTCTCCAAGTCCACAAAACACACGTAGACTGGCTGGTCAAACTCCCATGCTCCCCTCAGCACTTCCGCAAGGGTAAAGAGTTAGTCCATTGTTCCACGGCCAGGACGGAGTCCGCATTGTTCCTCCTGGATCCGAGGTTCGACAATTGAGCCGAGCCTCTTTTCCAGCACCCTAGAGTAGACTTTACCAGCGAGGCTGAGCAATGTGATGCCCTGGTAATTGGAGCACACCCTCCGGTCCCCCTTTTTGAATATGGGAACCACCACCCCAGTCTGCCACTCCATAGGTACTGTCCCCGACCTCCACGTGACTAGGAAGAGGCGTGTCAACCAAGACAGCCCAACAATGTCCAGAGCCTTCAGCGTCTCAGGGCAAATCTCATCCACACCTGGTGCATTGCCACTGAGGAGCTTTTTAACTACCTCAGAGACATCTGTCAGGGATATGGGTGGGGCTTCCCTGAGTCTTCAGACTCTACCTACTCCACTGAGGACGTGTTAGCTGGGTTCAGGAGCTCCTCAAAAGTGTTCTTTCCAATGCTCGACAAAATCCCCAGCCCAGGTCAACACTTCCCCTCTCCATCTGATCACAGCCTGAGTCAAGCCCCTTCTTCCCCTTCCTGAGTCGCTGGATGGTTTGCCAGAGCTTCCTTGAGGCCAACCAAAAGTCCTCCTCCATAGCCTCACCGAACTCCTTCCACACCCGAGATTTTACTTCTGCGACCACCGAAGCGGCAGCCCTTCTACAAACCCCAATGCCAATGAAGTTCGGACGTTGTGTAAAACGTGAATTAAAACAGCATACAATGATTTGAAAATCCTTTTCGACCTATATTCAATTGAATACACTCCAAAGACAATATATTTAATGTTCAAACTAATAAACTTTATTATTTCTTTGCAAATATTCACTCATTTTGAATTTGATGCCTGCAACACGTTCCAAAGAAGCTGGGACAGGGGCAACAAAAGACTGGGAAAGTTGAGGAATGCTCAAAAAACACCTGTTTGGAACTTTCCACAGGTGAACGGGTTAATTGGAAACGGGTGAGTGACATGATTGGGTATAAAAGGAGCATCCCCGAAAGGCTCGGTCGTTCATAAGCAAGTATGGGGTGAGGTTCACCACTTTTTGAACAACTGCGTGAGCAAGTAGTCCAACAGTTTAAGAACAACGTTTCTCAACGTACAATTGCAAGGAATTTAGGGATTTCATCATCTACAGTCCATAATATCATCAAAAGTTTCAGAGAATCCAGAGAAAGCTCTGCACATAAGCGGCAAGGCCGAAGACCAACATTGAATTCCCGTGACCTTCAATCCCTCAGGCGGCACTGCATTAAAAACCGACATCATTCTGTGAAGGATATTACCACGTGGGCTCAGGAACACTTGGGAAAACCATTCTCAGTTAACACAGTTCGCCGCTACATCTACAAGTGCAAGTTAAAACTCTACCATGCAAAGCGAAAGCCATATATCAACAACACCCAGAAACGCCGCTGGCTTCTCTGGGCCTGAGCTCATCTGAGATGGACTGAAGCAAAGTGGACAAATGTGCTGTGGTCTGACGAGCCCACATTTCAAATTGTTTTTGGAAATCATGGACGTCGTGTCCTCCAGGCTAAAGAGGAAAAGGACCATCCTGATTTTTATCAGCGCAAAGTTCAAAAGCCAGCATCTGTGATGGTATAGGGATGTGTTAGTGCCCATGGCATAGGTAACTTGCACATCTGTGAAGGCACCATTAATGCTGAAAGGTACATACAGGTTTTGGAGCAACATATGCTGCCATCCAAGGGACGACTTTTTCAGGGACGTCCCTGCTTATTTCAGCAAGACAATGCCAAACCACATTCTGCACGTGTTACAACAGCGTGGCTTCGTAGTAAAAGAGTGCGGGTACTAGACTGGCCTACCTGCAGTCCAGACCTGTCTCCCATTGAAAATGTGTGGCGCATTATGAAGCGCAAAATACAATAATGGAGACCCCGGACTGTTGAGCAACTGAAAGCAAGAATGGGAAAGAATTCCACCTACAAAGCTTCAACAATTAGAGTCCTCAGTTCCCAAACACTTATTGAGTGTTGTTAAAAGTAAAGGTGATGTAACACAGTGGTAAACATGCCCCTGTCCCAGCTTTTTTGGAACGTGTTGCAGGCATCAAATTCAAAATGAGTGAATATTTGCAAAAAAAACAAAGTGTATCAGTTTGAACATTAAATATCTTGTCTTTGTAGTGTATTCAATTGAATGTAGGAAAAGGATTTGCAAATCATTGTATACTGTTTTTATTCACGTTTTACACAACGTCCCAACTTCATTGGAATTGGGGTTTGTATGCGTCATCCAGGTATGGAAAAACTTGTTTATGCTCTTCATGACACACACAGTGACACAATTTTTATTGAACAAGAAGTTAGCAACAGTATGAAAATCAAGTCAACTCCTGTAAGGCTAAAGCTAACTACAGTGCTTGAAAAGGAGGCTTTAATGCACAATGAGAGGGTCTCAGGCCTCAGAGTGAGAGGTTACAACTCCAAAATCATCATTGATCTCCCTCCTGCTTATACCAAAGACTGTATACCAGTGAATCGGACACACATTCCTACCTGTGACATGGCAAGACATTGGAATCATCTCAACACAATAGCAGATGAAATTCCACCACAGCTGGAGTGTGGAATTGGCCTATCAATAGACTGCAATTTCTCAAGGGCACTGGCATCACAGCAGGTAATCGTAGGAGAAGACGAAAGCTATGCAGTTCGCACAGAACAAAGATGGATTATTGATGGTTTTTCCTCACCACATCAAGACTCGACAAGCATCACAAACATGTGCCACAGAGTTGTTGTCAAAGAGCTCCGTCCGGGGTCCGTGGTGGTGTAGCGGTCTAAGCATCGGCTTTGTGTCGATGCAGTTGCCCACTGGGGACCGGGGTTCGCGCCCCGGTCTCGTCAGATCCGACTATGGCCGGACTCAATGAAGCAGCAATAATTGGCAACGCTGTCTTCGGGAGGGGGGCGGAGTCGGCTTGTGTTCGTCACATGAATGCGTATCTGTGTGTGTCTGAAAAAGCAGTGGTTCGGCCTGGATTCGCATTGTCACGAAAGTGGAGAGGCGTCTCCTTCGAGACTGCCGGCCGGAGAGATGCAGTTGGCGAACGTATAGTACGAGGGTGGGTGTTTGAACTAAAATAGGGATCGATTGGCCACTAAATTGGGGGAAAAATCAGAAATAAATTTAGAAATAAAAGAGCTCCCTCCAGTGACTTCAGCAGATGCTATTAAGGTTCTTGAGTCTGATTTTAAGGATGACAGCAAAGATGACAGCAATACAGTTTCTCAGAATGACCTAATCATCCTGAACCTGTTAAAGGCAGGAATACCAATCAGCGATCCAGAAGTCAAAAGGATCCAGACACTGACTACACTGAAAACAGAACATGTAAGTCTCTCAGACCGGCTGTCAAAGTTTTCTTCTTGGTACAGAGCCACTCAAGCCATAACACGTCTCCTCCGCTACATCAAAAAAGACAAATCAGCATGTCACAGCACTGTTCAAGAAAGAGTGAGTGCACGGCACACCATCATAAGAGATGTACAGAGAGAAATATATGAGGATAAGGATGCTCAAAAAGAGGACTCCACTTCCATCTCAGAGCAAACTGTTTCAGCTTGATGTTTTCCTTGATCAAGATCAACTCTTCAAGTCCATTGAAAAGGAAGATTGAAAAATGCATCACTTACTTCTTCTTTGAAACACCCAGTGAACATTCTAAAGGATAACCTCATCACCAGAAGTAGCTCATTATCATGAAAAGGTGCAACATCAAGGTAAAGGCCTAACTATTAACGAGACAAGAGCAAATGGATTCTGGATTCAGGGAATCAACAGAGCTGTCACATCATATGTGCATCGACGTGTTAAATGTCAAAAACTCAGAAGATACACAGAAGGGCAGAGAATGGCAGATCTGCTGTCAGAATGGATAGATCCATCACCACCATTCACTTATTGTAGAATGGACTGTTTTGGTCCTTTTCTCACCAAGCACAACCGTTTACAACCGAAATGGCCTTCTTTTCACATGCTTTTCATGTCGAGCCATACATATTGAAATGTTGGATGATATGTTGACAGATACCTTTAATATTGGACTTCCTTGCTTCATTGCCCAGAGGGACAGTACGTCAAATAAGATGTTATCAAGGACCTAACTTTGTTGGAGCTGCAAATGAACTTTGTGACACCTTAAGTGGACACCAGTCATCTCAACACGTTTCTGGCTGAAAAGCAGTATGATTTCATAATGAATGCTCCCCATTCAAGTCATGCAGGTGGTGTATGGGAGAGGCAAATTAGAACAGAGAGGAATGTTATTTGTTCCACTCTCTCACTTTCATCTGGCATGCTGGACGACGCCTCTCTGCGGACATTCTTCTATGAGGCTATGGTTATTGTAAATAGTGGTCCGCTCACAATTGATCACTTGAGTGATCCAGATAGACCGGAACCACTAACTCCCAATCACCTACTCACAATGAAGTCTATGGCAGCCTTGCCACCTCCCGGCAGATTCATCAAAGACGACACGTATGCTCGTAAGAGGCGGCGTCATGTTCAATATCTTGCTGAGCAATTCTGGAGTCATTTGAAGAAGGAGTATCTGTCTAATATCGCCACCAGACAACGATGGCATAATCCAAGGAGAAACCTCACGTTTGGTGACATCGTCATGGAGAAGGCGGACAACCTCCCACGAAATGAGTGGAGGTTAGCCAGAGTTGTGGACACAGTGACTGGTAAAGATGGACTTGTGAGAAAGGTAAAGCTGCACCTCAGAGACAAGAAGATGGGTAAGGAGGGGCAGCATTCTGTCAAGTCATCCATCGTTGAGCATCCAGTGCAAAAGCTGGTCCTGCTCCTTAACAGTTTGAATGTTTTTCTTTGTTTTTTTGTATTTTTTTGGTGTTTTTTTTGTTTTACATTCTTAAAAGCATTGACTGTGTTTAATATCTACAATATTTAATGAGTCTTACCAGTTAGAAGTCATTATTGACTGTGAATTCATTTGTGGTTTACATTCCATACTGTCATTTAAAGACCCTATGATTAGGTGGGAGTGTAAATGACCTTTAATGTTGCCCAACATACTCCCAGTATCTATTACATTAGTATATATATACTCTTATTTTGAAAGGTTAATGTTGCGCAGTGCCAAAGACCTGTTAAATGAACCAACAAAGGAAGGGTGTACATATCGCCATGTGTCTGCACAAACCAGAGTTTTTTTGCTGATCATTAAATAGCTTAAACGTTTAGCACATGGCTGATAAGAGCAAAAGCTTTTACGAGTTCACTGAGCAAAAAGGGGCAAGGAAAGAAAAGGACATTGTTTAATATAAATACACTTCTGTGAACTATCAGTGAAAGAGTCAGACCATCATTCAGCCGGGCGTGCTACAACTATTATTTATTTTTCGTTTCCTTTTTCGTGTTTATATTTAACCTTCTGTAATGTGGTTTAATTCTGTCCTGAGAAGGGGCCTGTGGGACGGGGTAGGAGTAGATACAGGGGAGCAGGATGTGGATAAATGGGATTTGGGGATGTTAAAATGTAAAAAAAATCATAGTCTTTCAACTGTAATTGTTCAGTTCGATTTGTTTTCCTTGGTAAAAAAGTAATAAAAAAGTCAAGTCCTTCCAAGTCATCTGTCTCAAGTCCAAGTCAAGTCTCAAGTCATTAATACCAAGTCAAAGTTAAGTCGAGTCTTTTATCAGTGTTAGTCAAGCAAGTCTCAAGTCCTCAAATTTGCGACTCGAGTCTGACTCGAGTCAAGTCATGTGACTCGAGTCCCCCAGCTCTGGCACACACGTGCTCTATGAGGGTTGGATTTGGGGGCTCAACAGTCTTACTAGCCAGAAGTAGGATCTGGCTGAACCCAGTGCACGAGTTCGATAATAAGATAAACAGGTGGGGTTTTTACATGTTCTATTGTGGTGAACAGGCCTTCATGTGACTGTGCTCTTTAAAAATAGTGCTGAGTCGCAAATTATTTATGTGGAACTCATGAGTTATGTATAGGTGATTTGGGTAAGTGAGTGATGGAGAAGTCACCCGACAAATCTGCATCAAAAATGTTATGTGTCAACCTGATGGTTTTAATTGGGAAGTCAAGAGACACAACCACTATCTAGTCAACAGTATCATGAAACAGCAATATGCTGTAGATTTGGAAAAACTGACCGGGGCCATTAGAGCTATAGCGATGCACGAGTTGCTAACTTGCTACAGGTGAGGGGCCGTATCTGAAATGTATGGCTTTTACCATGACCAGTTGCTAACTGGCAAGGACAGTGTAGTTTGAAACCGGGTGTTTATTACAAATTTACAAATCTTTGCTATTGCTGAGAGAACAGGGCTCTGAACCGGCCCAAGGGAAAAGGACAAAAAAAAGAAAGAAAAAAAAGAAAAGAAAACAAATAAATACTTTCCCTAGGAACTTAAACAAAATGAAAAAATGTTTCAGAGCTTCTATTTTTCCATATCTCTATAATAGGTTGATAGTAGTGCTGCACGATTAATCTAATCGCAATCCCAATGTTAGCCTGTACAATAATAATAATAATAATAATAATAAATCAATTTTATATAGCGCTTTTCTAACACTCAAAGTCACTTTATAATAAACGGGGTGAAACAAGACAACAGATAAACACAACACACACCTACGGGGTGGATGGGAAGGGGGGCTACGAGAGGGAGAAGCGGCAGCCACACACGACACCAGCAGTACTCTCCCACTTAAAAGGGCAAGGAAAAAAAACAAAAACAACAACATTGTAGACGTTGATTCTCTGTAGGGGTTTACTCCCGTAGCCTATTCCTCTCCCGAGGTATCCACTAGGCAGTGGCACTATTTAACCCATAGCTGGGGGCTGGTTCGTGGGCATCAGGGAATATCCACACACCGGTGGGCCTACGTACAGCACGTCTAGGGGCCAGACCTCCTCAGAGTCCCTTGTAGTTCAGCCAAGGTCCAAGGTGTACCCAGTTACCATGTGTCGCCACGAGGAGGCACTACATAGGGCTTGCTGTTGGAGAGGCTATGTACTGGCAGGGAGAGATTTGCGTGCTCGGCTCTCCTGGTCACATTTCTGCTAGCCAGCGGTGAAGGTTGAGAGTGAGACGTGACAGGCACAGAACACTACACCAACACACTAGACGCTTCACAACAACCCCACTTCTTACACAAGAATGTCACACACACTGCAAAATATAATAATTATATATATATATATATATATATATATATATATATATATATATATATATATATAGTTAAGATCAAACTTAATAGCCCACTTTATGAAATCAAACAAAACTCTTAACTCTTCCATGGAAATGACCATAACCAAAAGTATTTATAGTTTGATTGCTTCCAAAAGAAAAAAGACAAAATCTCCACTAAGCTTGATTAAGATATTTTACTGATGCGCTGAATTGAAACAAGAAAAAACAAAAATGACAAGGCCAACATTATTAGCCCTCTGACAATTAATAGTCAAAACCTTTATGACTCACAACTGACAACAATCTCTTATGGTATTTCCTAACTAGTTTGGCACATGTCTCTTGAGGGATCTTAGCCCATTCTTCCATGGCAAACTGTTCCAGCTCATCCAAATTGTGTGGTTTTTGAGCATGGACATTAACCTTGAGCTCCCGCCACAGATTCTCAATAGGATTGAGATCTGGGCTCTGAGAGGGCCACTCCAGGACTTTGATTTTGGTGTCCTTCAAAAAGTTTTGGACCAACTTGGATGTATGCTTTGGGTCATTGTCTTGCTGGAAGACACAACAGTGACCTAAAGCTAGACTGGCAGCAGATTTCTTTACATTATCCTTCAAAATGTCACCATAATCTTCTTTCTTCATGATCCCAGGGACCCGAACAAGGTTCCCTGTGCCTGAAGCAGCAAAACAGCCCCACAACATTATGCTCCCACCACCATGTTTAACTGTGGCAACTGTGTTTTTAGGGTTGAAGGCCTCTCCCTTCCTTCACCAAAAAAAAGCAACGTTCATGTGCCCAGACAGCTCAAGTTTAGTCTCATCAGACCAAAGGACTGACTTCCAAAACTCATGCCCGTGTTTCAAATGTTCACAGGCAAACTTCAGTCTGAGTCTGATGTGTCGCTGTGTGAGCAATGGAATTTTTCTTGGACAATGACCTTGAAGCCCACCACGATGAAGAGCCCTCACAACAGTCTTCCTTGAAACATCAAGTCCAGAAAAGGCCAGTTCAGCAACAGTCATCTTGGCAGAGCTCCGGGGATTGTTGTTTACCTCTGACTATTTTCCTCTCCAAAGTTTTTGAAATTTTGCACATTCGACCACGCCCAGGTTTGTTTCTAACAGAATTTGTCTCCTTGTGCTTTGCAATGATGCAACGTACAGCTGTTCTAGACACTGTGAAACACTTGGAAATGGCAGTATAGCCCTTCCACCTTAAGATGAGCAACGACTATCTTCTTTCTCAGGTCCAGACTGATTTCTTTACTTTTTAGTATGATGCAATTACTTCTTACCAAGAATTTAAGAGTAGTCCCTCTCAATCAAGTGTTCAAGTGCCACTAGCCCTGTTCAATGCAGTCCCTTAAGTAAAGTTCAATACTGATTGATTGCTCAGGTGTGCTTTGAAGGCAAAAATCACATGGGGGCTAATAATTTTAACCATCTCAATTGTCACTACATTTTGGTATAAAGCAAACCTTGTGGTAGGAATGAGAAAAAACACAGGAGACCAAGGCGAGTTTGATGTTTATTCCTCAACTCCAAAAACCAACTGCAGCAGGAACAACCCTGCACCGGCGAGCCCGGGAACGTAAACCACGCCCCCAGCTCACAGTCCTGCTGGGTGAGAGGCATAGCCCCTAGTGTCCGCCACACAGCCCCCCCCCCCCCCCCGAACACCCAGAAGGGACTCATGGAAAGAAAATTAGTGTCTCACTGGAGGCTTAAGCAGCCTGCCATAACGGCTGCGCCGTCCCTCAGCCGAAACAGTAGGTGAAACACAGTCCAAAGCCGGCTGAGAAGCAGAACGCTGAACCCGTGAAGACACTGCCGGGGTCCTGGAAGGAGGGCGACCCCGACGGGGAACCTGGGCCGGAAACACAACTTCGCCTGCCACCCTGTGCGCCGGTTTAAGCCTATCAAGCGTGACACGCTCCCTACACCCACCCATATCTAGCACAAAACCCTTAGGACCCGTCTCAAGAACCCGAAATGGGCCATCGTATGGGGGCTGGAGGGGCGAGCGATGACCATCATGCCGTACAAAAACAAAACGAGCCGACATGAGCTCCGCAGGCACAAACGACCGCGGAAAACAGTGGTGAACGGGGCCTGGAACCCGAGTGCTGTCGGACAAAAAAGGATAAACGGCCGGACGGGGTCGAGGAGCGGAACTCCCAGGCAAAAATTCCCAAGGGACGCGGAGCGGCTGACCGAGCACCAGCTCAGCGGGTGACGCGTCGAGGTCCTCCTTAGGAGCCGAACGCAACCCGAGCATAACCCAAGGTAAACGATCCACCCAGTTACCATCCGAGAGAGCAGCGCTGCCTTGAGCGACCGGTGAAAACGTTCACACAACCCGTTAGCCTGAGGGTGATACGCGGTAGTGCGGTGTACCTGCACACCCAAGGATCGCGCAAGTGCCGACCAGAGCTCTGACACGAACTGGGGGCCCCTGTCTGAGGTGATATCTGACGGAGTGCCGAAACGGGCGACCCAGGACGAAAGAAAAGCGCGTGCAACATCCGAGGATGTTGTGGAGGATGGAGGGACAGCCTCTGGCCACCTGGTGGTCCGATCGACCATTGTGAGCAGGTGCGTAAAACCCTGTGAAGAAGGTAGAGGTCCCACCAGGTCCACATGCACGTGGTCGAAACTTCTGGCCGGGATCGGAAACGGTTCGAGGGGCGATTTAGTGTGCTGATGGACCTTAGCGCGCTGGCACGCTACACATGCAGCTGCCCACCCCTTGACGTCCTTGCGGAGGCCAGGCCAGACGAACTTGGAACCGACCAACTTCACCGACGCCCGAACTCCAGGGTGCGAGAGGGAGTGAATCGAATCGAAAACTCGACGACGCCAGGCCACTGGAACAACGGAGCGGGGCCGGCCGGTGGAGACATCGCAGAGGAGGGCAGGACTGCCTTCCTGCATCTCAGCGTCCTCTAGCTTGAGACCGGTACGCGTTGACCCAAGGGCAAGGACGTCCGGGTCGCTGGGCTGGTCGGCAGCCATAGCGGAGAAATCCACACCGAGGTGCACAGGACACACAAGCACACGCGACAGACAATCAGCAACAGGGTTGGACTTCCCGGTCACATGCTGAATGTCCGTTGTGAACTCGGAGATCGCCGCTAGGTGGCGCTGTTGACGAGCAGACCACGGCTCAGTCACATTGGACATGGCAAAAGTCAGCGGCTTATGATCCACATAAGACGTGAATGGGCGACCCTCCAGCAGGAAGCAGAAATGCCGGGTTGCAAGGTGCAGTGCCAGCATCTCCCGGTCAAAAACGCTGTACTTGCGCTCGCTATCCCGCAGTTTGCGGCTAAAAAATGCGAGTGGCTGCCACGCATTCGCCACACGCTGTTCAACCACAGCCCCCACGGCTATGTCAGACGCATCGGTTGTTAAAGCTATGGACGCCATGGCAGCGTTAGCCAGGGCGCACTTAGCTCCGTTAAAGGCCTGGACCTGTTCGGGAGTCCAGTCGACAGGGTCGTTAGCCTTCTTAAGCCGCAGGGCTTCGTAAAGTGGCTGAAGGAGGTGGGCAGCGCGAGGGAGGAAACGGTTATAGAAATTCACCATGCCCAAGAATTCCTGCAATGCCTTAACAGAGACTGGGCGGGGAAATTCCGCCACCACTTGCACCTTAGAAGGCAACGGGACCGCGCCTTGCGGCGAAATGCGGTGACCCAAGAAGTCAATCACCGGCAGTCCAAACTGACACTTGGCCGGGTTGACTATCAGGCCGTGTTCGTCCAGACGACGGAAAACCTGTTTCAGGTGCCCCAGGTGCTCTTCAGCTGACGGACTGGCCACTAATATGTGGAACTGGGCGCACACGCTTCCGATGGCCTCACGGTCTCACCATCCCACCTCTGTTAAGGTGGTGTTAAGTTTGGGTTTATGTTTCCTGGAATTCTGAAAATCACTCTGCCGACGGTACCACGCATACTACGTTTGAAGACTCGGCCATCGCCTCGACTTTCATAAACAGTAACCTTAAAAAAGCGGTTTCTCCGACAACCCCATGTATCATTGGAACGGCAAGTTCACAATTTGTGTCCATTGTATATTATAGTTCTTGTAAATACTGCACTATCTTAACAGTGTTATAATTTAGTGTTATCTTGTCACTCGACTCCAGAAGAGGTATGACTTTAGGTGTGTGTTAATGTGTATTAGTGGGGTACGCGCGCGTCTGGTTTGGGAGGACGCGTCAGGAGGGGGGGAAGGGGGCGGGTATGTTTAAGTCAAGTCAAGTCAAATTTATTTGAATAGTCCAATATCACAAATTACAAATTTGCCTCAGTTGGCTTTACAGCAACATGTTGTTTGTATTGTTGTGTCACCGTATTTTAAAATGTTTCCCAGGGCTTCTTTTACAATGTTACTATTCATTTCACATTCGGCACCAGTTTATGAACCAACCTAAAGCTTTCCAGCAGTTTGGGGGAGTGGTAAATTTTTCAGCTGGAACTGCAAAGGCTTAAACCAGCCAATTAAACATAGTAAAGTTCATGGGCATCTTCAACATCTGGGAGTTCATATTGCTTTCCTTAAGGAAACCCACCTTAAATTATCTGATCATACCAGATTGCGGAGGCAGTGGGTCGGACAAGTGAATCACTCATCATTTTAGAGCAGATCTAGAAGTGTGGCAATTTTAATTCATAAGTCAATTAATTTTATTTGCTCAGATATCTCTTCTGATCCAAATGGTAGATTTGTGTTTGCAACCGGGAATCACCCCGGTGATTCTGCTTAATATTTATGGCCCTAACTGGGACAATATTTGCTTTTTTAGATCAGTGCTTTCCTCAATACCCGACCTGTCCACACATCTTATCTTAGGGCGGTATTTCAATTGTTGGCTTAATCCATATTTGTGTCGTCCATCAACCAAAAACGCAGTACCTTCAAGCTCAGCTAAAACCATTCAATCTTTTTTCCCTCTCCTTTATTTTTGGATTCACCCACCCATTTTCTCCCCAATTGTATCTAGCCAATTAACCCACTCTTCCGAGCCTTCCCATTCACTGCTCCACCCCCTCTGCCAATCCAGGGAGGGGTGCAGACTACCACATGCCTCCTCCGATACATGTGGAGTTGCCAGCTGCTGCTTTTCACCTGATAGTGAGGAGTTTCACCAGGGGGACGTAGCACGTGGGAGGATCACGCTATTCCTCCCAGTTCCCCCTCCCTCTGAACAGGCGCCCCGACTGACCAGAGGAGGCGCTAGTGCAGCGACCAGGACACATACCCACATCCGGCTTCCCACCCGGAGACACAGCCAATTGTGTCTGTAAGAGCGCCCGACCAACCTAGAGGCAACACGGGGATTCGAAACTGAATCCCCGTATTAGTAGGCAACAGAACAGACCACCACGCTACCCGGACGCCCTAAACCATTCAATCTTTCACGGAAGAATCCTCACTTACAGATCCCTGGCGTTTCTTTAATCCATCTGGGACGTATTCGTTTTTTCTCGCGTTCATTGTACCTTTACACGTGTTGATTACTTTTTACTTGACAATCAGTTCATCCCATCAGCATCGTCCCGTTCATATAATGCTATTTTTATATCAGACCATGCTCCAGTTCTAATGGAATGAGAAATTAGGGGATGTGATAACACCCAACCACCCTGGCATTTTAATATTTCTTTATTGTCAAACGAAGATTTTGTCGCATTTATTTCCCGGCAAATTGGCTTTTTTAAGAGTGTTAATAAGACACTACTATCAGCTTCTCTACTGTGGCAGACATTGAAGGCTTACCTAAGGGGACTAAGTATTTCTTATTGAGGTCATGAGACCAAAATCAGAGGGAGGAGAATGGCATATTTAACCAAACAGATTGGTGTCTATTCTGTCGCTCCATCACCAGATTTATTTTATTTATTGCAAGCAGAATTTTATGCTCTTTCTACCACCCACACTCAAGAATTATCATTCAAATCCCGATGTACTTACTACGAATATGGAGACAACGCACATAAACTATTAGCTCGTCAATTAAGACAAGCATTGGCTTCACATCAAATCCCACAAATTCAAACTCCGATGTGTAACCATGGATCCCAAACAAATTAATGAGTAATTTACACAGTTTGATACTTCTCTTTATTTGGCTGAGCAATCCAATGATCCCTCTGCTTTTCACCGTTTTATTGATTCACTTAATATTCCTCAGGTTGACTGACTCGGCTACCCAATCGAATTTTATATGACGTTTTTGATAAATAAGCACCAATTCTTATTGACATGTATAATGAATCCTTCCACTCTCTCAAATTGCTCATGCCTCAGTCTCTCTAATCTTAAAAAAGAACAAAGACCCTCTCTTATGTGGGAGTTACCATCCTATAAATTTACTGTCAGTTGATTTGAAACCTCTCCAAATTATTAGCGATGCGTTTAGAATCTGTAATACCATCTATTATTTCCCCCGACCAGACTAGTTTTATTCAGAACAGACAGTCCTTCTTCAGTATTAGATGAATACGTGATATTGGGCTATACAAATAAAACTGACTTGACTTGACTTCTCAATGTCATGTATAACCCATCCACTTCATCAGTGCCAGAAGCTGTGATCTCACTTGATGCAGAGAAGGCCTTTGATCGGATTGAGTGGGGCTATCTTCTCTGTATTCTAGAAAAGTTTGGCTTGGGTAAAACTTTCATCAGTTGGGTGAAATAGCTTTATACCTCTCCCACAGCCTCAGTCAGAACTAACAACACCCACTCTGACTACTTTCCTCTTTTTCACTCTACTCATCAAGGCTGCAATTTGAGCCCATTACTATTTGCAATTGCAGTTGAACCATTGGCCATTGCTCTTAGATCAAACCCTCTTATAACTGATGTTACTAGATTTGGTGTCGAACAGAAGACCTCCCTTTATGCAGATGATTTACATTTACATATGTATTTAATCTCTTTATTTCTATTCTAGCTGCCCTTGACATTTTTAGTTCATTTGGTAGAATATCAGGTTATAAACTTAACTTGGATAAAAGCGAGCTGTTCCCTCTGAATGTAGAAGCTTGTAATTTTCCCATGCACACTTTGCCTTTTAAAATTGCTCCACTAGGCTTCACATACCTTGCCATTCATCCATCCATCCATTATCCAAACCGCTTATCCTGCTCTCAGGGTCACGGTGATGCTGGAGCCTATTCCAGCAGTCACTGGGCGGCAGGCGGGGAGACATCCTGGACAGGCCGCCACGCCATCACAGGGCCTCTCTCTCTCTCTCTCTCTCTCTCTCTCTCTCTCTCTCTCTCTCTCTCTCTCTCTCTCTCTCTCTCTCTCTCTCTCTCTCTCTCTCTCTCTCTCATTCAGATTCAATTTGCTTTATTGGCATGACTATAACAAAATACAGTGTTGCCATAGCATTCTTGGCACCTTAGCATTAATTTCACAGATAAATTTGAGAACTTACTTAAATTAAAATTTTCCCTTTATCGAGCAAACTGCATAAAGATGCTGAACGCTGGTCATTATTGCCATTGTCTCTATCTGCATGGGTTAATTCACTAAAGATGAACTCCCTACCAAAATTCTCCTACATTTTTCAGTGTTTACCCATTTTTCTTACACCTTTTTTTTTTCTTTCGCAAAATTGATAACTAGGTGTCAGAGTTCATCTGGAACAAAAAAAAAAGTCCCAAGGTTTGGTATAACTTTATTACAAAGACCAAAATCTTTCGGAGGATTGGCTTTGCCAAATTTTAGATTTTATTATTGGGCAGCCAACTTAAGAGTGTTACAGTATTGGACTCAGTTTGAGTACTCCCTTTCATATCCTGCATGGTTGGACTTAGAAACCTCTTCTTCTAGTCCTGCCTCATTGACAGCTCTTGCAAATGCACCTTCAAGCTTTTCTTCAACCTTTTCTTCTTCTTCTTGCTCTAAAAATCCATCCATCCCTGCATTATCCAAGCCACTTATCCCAATTGGGGTCGCGGGGGGCAGGAGCCAATCCCAGCAGTCATTGGGTGGCAGGTGGGGAGACACGCTGGAATATTACTGTTAAATTATCACTAAGGATCTGGAACCAGTTTAGACGACATTTTGTGACATTTTGGTTTACAGTCTTTTTCTCTATGGGCTCTGGTCGCAGCTAACCCTGTCTTTCCCCCCCTCCCTGATGGATAGAGTTTTTTTTTCCATGGGTCTTCTCTGGTTATCAGAACATTCAGGGTTTTATATGTAAGAAATATATTTGCGTCATTCAAACAACTACCTGAGAAATATTCACTTTTAAAACCATTTTTTTTTGTTTACATACTTGAAAATCCGTAGTTTTGTCCGTAGTATTATTTCTCAATTTCCCAACCTCCCCGGATGCAGCTCCTATTGATCTCTTTTTAAGTCCCTCGCCTTGCACGAAGGGAGTTATGTCTGCTATGTATGGTCTGATTTCCTCACTGCGCTCCTCTTTATTAAAAATATTAAGAGGGGATGGGAGGAGGACCTGGGAGAAGACATCACAGAAGACCAGTGGGAGGTAATTCTTACAGCAGGCCCATTCCTCTTCAATTTGTGCTACACATGGAACCGATTCAATGTAAAATTGTATACCGCACATATTTAACTAAAGGTAGATTAGCCAAGATTTACGATAACATTGATCCCAAGAGTGACAGATGCCATCAGGCCCCGGCCACATATAGTCACATGTTTTGGTTCTGTCCTTCCCTATTAATTTTTCTGTCAGAACATTTTAAAACAATTTCAAATAGTATTGAGATCCCAATTAGGCCGACAGCTTTAACAGCTTGTTTTGGTGTTCCTCCTGCTGACCTGCCATTACCATCATATAAAGCAGACCTGGTAGCTTTCAAAACTCGGCTCCCTATGAGGGCACAGCACCGATGGCGGTCGTTGTTAACCCGGGCCTTGATTGATCCGGTATTATCTTGTAAATCTGAGTAATGATTTGGCAGAATTTTACATCGGATGCCCTTCCTGACACAGCCACTAACTCTATCGACCGGGGCACAGGTAAAGTGCTGGATGTCATCCCAGTATTCACGGACTTGTGCCCATGCCTGTTGCCATTGATTTCATATATGTATATACAATGTTATGACTGTACATTTTCAATAAAAGTTATGAAAAAATTCAAACTTGGTGAATTTTAACAACGATTTTTTTGACTGACAGAGATGCTCAAGATCACAGTGACCCAAATGCTGAAAATAAAACATGGCACAATTCTTGCGATCTTGCTCCATCTGTTTTTTTTTATTTCAATTTGGCAGACTGTCAATAGACTGCTAGAGGCTGCAGGGTTTGCTACGTCGCATGAAGCCGAAGTAGATATTATACATTTCCTATCATTACACCGTTATTTGGTCAATATTATAGCATTGACCATTATACATCTAGCTAGCTTTTAGCCTACCGACCACCATGATATCACATTCAGCGATGTCCATATTAATTGCGGGGAACAAAATTATTTATGCTGCATCAATGGTAATGTGACTGCTCCTTAACGCTTTGCATCAAAACATGCATCACCTAAACTTTTAACAATTAAGCTATGGAGTAATGAGACACTACGACTACACTATTTAAGCTACTAACTGAGAATGCATTGTTACACAATCTGTGTTCAGAATCAGAATCGGAATCATGTTTATGGACCATGTAGGTTTGCACTACATGGAATTTGACTCCGGTTTCGTGGCACTCTTTGTACTTATCATAGAATAACAACACTACAATACAAAAATCTTCAGATATATACACGTTGACTATATACAATAAGAGGTGATAAGGTGCAATGGTGCAGAGAATATATCAGAGATGCTCAAACAGATGTTAGCAGGTTACTTACATACATGTCTGAGGTAGATGGACATGACAGAGCATACCAGTATACGTACAATGTACAGTACCATATATAGAAAATGACTGGATTTATTGAATGTGTTAAGAGTTCATTTGGATGACAGTCCATGGAAAAAATGTGCTTTTATGTCTGGTTGTTATGTGTTACAGTGCTCTGTAGCCCCTGCCAGAAGGGAGGAGTTGGGTCAGGTTGTGACCAGGGTGTGATGGGTCTGCAGTGATATTGCCTGCCCATTTCCTGAGTCTGGAGGTGCATAAGTCCTGAATGGAGGGCAGGTTGGAACCAATGATATTCTCTGCAGACCTAATTGTCCATTGTAGTATGTCCCTGTCCTGTTTGGTGGCCGAACCTAACCAGACAGTGATGGATGTGCAGAGGACACACTAGATTATTACAGTGTAGAACTGAATCAACAGTTCGTGAAGCAGGTTGAATGTCTTCAGCTGGCAGAGAAAGTCCATCCTCTGCAGGGCCTTTTGGATGATTGTGTCTACGTTGGATCCCCACCATAGGTCCTGGGAGATTGTGGAACCAGAAATCTATAGGTTTTCACCGTAGATACTGTGCTGTTCAGTATGGTGAGGGGGGAAGTGTTGGGGGCTCCTCCTGAAGTCCATTGTCATCTCCACTGTTTTGAGCGTGTTCAGCTCCAGGTTGCTATGGCCACACCAGAGGGCCAGCTGATCAACCTCCCATCTATAGGCAGACTCATCACCATCCCGGATAAGGCCAATGATGGTTGTGTCATCCGCAAATTTCAGGAGTTTAACAGACAGGTCACCTGGGGTGCAGTCATTTGTGTATAGAGGGAGAAGAGTTGAGAGGAGAGCACACATCCCTAGGGGGTGCCAGTGCTGATACTCTGAATGCTGGATGTGATTTTCCCCAGCCTCACCAGCTGCCTGCTGTCTATCAGGACGTTTTTAATCCACTGGCAGATGGGCACTGGTACAGTGAGCTGGGTGAGTTTGGAGTGGAGGATATCTGGGACAATGGTGTTGAACACTGAGATGAAGTCCACAAACAGGACCCTTGCATATGTCCCTGGGGAGTCGAGGTGTTGGAAGATGTAGTGAAATCCCATGTTGACTGCATCCTCCACTGACCTGTTTGCTTGGTAAGCAAACTGCAGAGGGGTTGAGTAGGAGGCCCGTGATTTCCCTCAGGTGGGCCAACACCAGTCTCTTGAAGGATTTCATGACCACAGACATTACGACAATGGGCCTGTAGTCATTTAATCCTGTGATATGGGGTTTCTTGAGGACCGGGATGATAGTGGAGCTCTTGAAGCAGGAGGAGACTTCACATAGCTCCAGTGATCTGTTGAAGATCAGCGTGAAAATGGGGTCCAGCTGGTCACCACAGACTTGAAGACAGTAGGGTGACATGCCATCCGGGCCCGGTGCCATCCTGGTCTTCTGTCTCTGGAAGAGCTGGCACACATCCTCAACACAGATCCTGAGTATGGGTGGGGGTTGGGTGGGGAGGGGGCAGTGGTTGGCAGGGAGTGCAGTTGGTTGTGTGTTGTGGCGGGAGAGTGGTAGAGGTGTGGAAGTTTGCTTTTCAAACCTGCATTAAAACCCACTTAGGTTGTCAGCCAGTTGATGGTTCCCTGCAGTGTGGGGTGGATGGTCTCCTGTAGTTGGTAATGTCTTTCAAACCTCTCCAGACTAATGATGGGTCATTGGCAGAAAACCTGCTTTTCAACTTTTCAGAGTAGCACCTTTCTGTCACTTTGATCTCCTTTGTGAGTGTATTTCTGGCGTTGTTATACCGAATCCCATCTCCACACCTGTAGGCTTCCTCTTTGGCCTGACTAAGCTGCCTGAGTTTAGCGGAGAATCAGGGCTTATTGTTGTTAAAGGTACAGAAGGTTTTGGTGGGCACACACATGTCCTTACAAAAGCTGACGTAAGATGTCACAGTGTCAGTAAGTTTGTCCAGCTCTGTAGATGCAGCCTCAAAAACACTCCAGTCAGTGCAGCCGAGGCAGGCCTGGAGCTCCAGTTTTGACTCATTGGTCCATTTTCTCACACTTGAAACCACAGGGTTTGCAGATTTTAGTTTCTGCCTGTAGGTTGGGATATGATGAATCAGACAGTAATCAGACAGGCCCAGGGCTGGACAGGGGACAGAGTGATACGCATACTTTAATATTGTGTAGCAATGATCCAGAGAGTTTTTCTCTCTGGTGGAACATTTAATATACGGTCTGTATTTTGGCAGTTCATGGCTGAGGTTTGCTCTGTTAAAATCCCCATGGATAATGAGTAGGGAGTCTGGATATTTGTTCTCCATGTTTGTAATTTGATCAGCCAGGTGTTGTGATGCCTCTTTAACACATGCCTTGGGTGGGATATATACCAACCAGAATAAATGATGAACATTCCCACGGTGGATAGAATGGTTTACAGTCAATAAAAAATAGCTCAGTATTTTAGCAAGGTATTGCAGGCTTATTTAAATGTTCTTCTCAATATAGTAGATGCCACATATTTTCAATCTCCATTTGTCAGCACCTGTTTATGTGGTCAACCAGCCATTGCAAATCTCACTTCTGGGAGGTTGGCAGTGGGGAGATGAACACCAGCCTTTATACCAAACCATCAACCTCCTTAATTCACCTTACAAACACAGCAAATTCACATGTGAGACATACATTGATATGTATGGTAATGCATTTCGTTTTATATATTTTCCACTTCTTTTGCATATTGGCAATTACAAGTTGCAGTGATGATCTTACATCTTAACTTGGAATGTTGGCACTATGACTTTGGAGACTAAAAAGAGGAAGAGAGTGAAGGCAGAGCCAAGGATCAAATGGTGGTAGTTGAAGAAGGAAGACTGTTGTGTGGAGTTCAGGGAGGAGTTAAGACAGGCACTGGGTGGTAGTGAAGAGCTGCTGGATGGCTGGGCAACACTGCAGAAGTAGTGAGGAGACAGCTAGGAAGGTACTTGGTGTGACATCTCGGCAGAGGAAGGAAGACAAGGAGACTTGGTGGTGGAATGAGAAAGTACAGGAAATTGTACCGCTGAAAAGGTTGACAAAGAAGAAGTGGGATAGTCAGAGAGATGAAGAATGTAGACAGGAGTACAAGGAGATGCAGCGTAAAGTGAAGAGAGAGGTGGCAAAGGCAAAGACATATGGTGAGTTGTATGAGAGCGTAGACACTAAGGAAGGAGAAAGGACTTGTACCGATTGGCTAAACAGATGGACCGAGATGGGAAGGATGTGCAGCAAGTTAAGGTGGTCAAGGATAGAGATGGAAATGTGCTGACAAGCAGGGAGAGTGTGCTGAGAAGGTGGAAGGAGTACGTTGAGGGGCTGATGAATGAAGAAAATGAGAGAGAGAGAAGGTTGGATGATGTAGGGATATTGAATCAGGAAGTTCAGTGGATTATCAAGGAGGAAGTGAGGGCAGCTATGAAGAGGATGAAGAGTGGAAAGGCAGTTGGTCCAGATGACATACCTGTGGAGGCATGGAGATGTTTAGGCGAGATGGCAGTGAGGTTTTTAACTAGATTGTTTAACATAATATTGGAAAGTGAGAGGATGCCTGAGGAATGGAGAAGAAGCATACTGGTACCGATTTTAAAGAACAAGGGCGATGTGCAGAAATGTAGCAACTACAGAGGTATAAAGTTGATCAGCCACAGCATGAAGATATGGGAAAGAGTAATAGATGCTAGGTTAATAGGAGAGTTGATGATTAGTGAGCAGCATTATGTTTTCATGCCATGAAAGAGCACTCCAGATGCAATGTTTGCTTTGAGAATGTTGATGGAGAAGTATAGAAAAGGTCAGATGGACTTACATTATATCTTTGTGGATTTAGAGAAAGCATACGACAGGGTGCCAAGAGAGGTGTGGTGTTGTATGAGGAATTCAGGAGTGGCAGAGAATTATGTAGGAGTGGTGCAGGATATGTATGAGGGCAGTGTGACAGTGGTGAGGTGTGCAGTTGGAATGACAGATGGGTTCAAGGTGGAGGTGGGATTACATCAAGGATCGGCTCTAAGCCCTTTCTTGTTTGCAATGGTGATGGACAGGTTGACGGATGAGATCAGGCAGCAGTCTCCGTAGACTATGACGTTCGCACATGATATTGTGATCTGTAGCGAGAGTAGGGTGCAGGTTGAGGAGAGCCTGGAAAGGTGGAGGTATGCACTGGAGAGAAGAGGAATGAAAGTCAGATGGAATACAGATGCATGAATGAGAGGGAGGACAGTGGAATGGTGAGGATCCAAGGAGGCGTATGAGTTTAAATACTTGGGGTCAACTCTTCAAAGTAACGGAGAGTGCAGAAGAGAGGTGGAGAAGAGAGTGCAGGCAGGATAGAGTGGATGGAGAAGAGTGACAGGAGTGATTTGCAACAGAAGGGTACCAGCAAGAGTGAAAGGGAAGGTTTACAAGATGGCTGTGAGTCCAGCTATGTTAAATGGTTTTTGAGACAGTGGCACTGACGAGAAGACAGGAGGTGGAGCTGGAGGTGGCAAAGTTGAAGATGCTAAGATTTTCATTGGGAGTGATTAGGAACGAATATAATAGAGGGACAGCTCAGGTTGGACGGTTTGGAGACAAAGCAAGAGAGGCAAGATTGAGATCGTTTGGACATGTGCGGAGAGGAGATGCTGGGTATATTGAGAGAAGGATGCTGGAGCTGTCAGGGAAGAGGAAAAGAGGGAAGCCAAAGAGGAGGTTTATGGATGTAGTGAGGGAGGACATGCAGGTGCCTGGTGTGACAGAGGAAGATGCAGAGGACAGGAAGAGATGGGAACGGAATGAGTCAATTCAAGTCAATTTTATTTGTGTAGCCCAATATCACAAATTACAAATTTGCCTCAAGGGGCTTTACAGCAATACAACATCCTGTCCTTAGTCCCTCGCATCAGATAAGGAACAACTCCCTAAAAAACAGAAAAAAACCTTTACAGGGAGAAAAAAATAGGAAGAAACCTCCTATGAGCCCCTTAGGCGACCCCTAACGGCAGCAGCTGAAAGTAGTAGTACTAGTCGTAGTAGTGAAGGTCTTGCATCTATGATTATTGATTGACTGATTTTATTTCGAATATGTTAAAATAACAAAATAAGATATATAGGCAGTATACAAAACAAATGGAAATAACAGTGAAAATACTTTGCAAACTATCTGTAACAACACTAGACCATGTTCGACAGGGGTGTGGGATGAAGTAAAGAATTTTTCCTGTCCTACCCCTGTTTATACATTATCAATCAAATCAAAACAAAACTTTCAAAACAAAACAAAAGTGAAAAAAAGAAAGACCAATGCATAGAAATAAAAATAAACAAAACAGCACAAGTCAAACAAGGCACCTTACACATCCAGTCCACCTCTTTGTTCATCCATCCTATATCTGTTCAATATGTTATTTTTTCATATTCCAAAATCTTTTTATTATAAGGGTTGGGCATATGTGTTCCACATTTTTATAAAGTATACATTAAAAGAAAAGAAAGAAAAGGAAGCAATATCAATGACATTGAATAGTGATAAAATAAAATAAAATAAAATAAAACAGCCCTTCCCTTCCACCCCCATCCCCCCCCCACCCCTTTGATTGTCCAGAATAGTTTTAACGCACAATATTTAGCAATAAATAAATAACAAGTAAAGCTGCAGCTATTTCCCTGAAGTCAGTTATTATTTTTATGTCAAGGGCAGAGGTAAAATGCATGTCATCTTATATCATTTGGGTGTTATGGAAGTATGTTAAAAAGGGTTCCCAAGTTTTGTAGAATTTCTTCTCAGAACCACTGGCTGAGAAGCACAACATCTACAGGTTGAGGCAGGACATTACATCTCGAAGTCACTGACTAAGTGTGGGCGGGGCAGCATCATTTCGCCTGATCAAAACTGCACGTCTGGCCAAGAGTGAAGTGAAGGTAACCATGCGGCACTCTGCGAATGTCAAATGAGGAGCCACTCCATCAAGTAATGCCAAACAAAGAAATCAGAGGGTCTGGGTCTAGGTTCCACTTTAAAATGTTGGATAGAGTGTGAGAAACATCTTTCCAGAATTTTTCCAAGTGAAGGCACAGACAGTACATGTGTATCAGGGTAGCATCACTGTTTTTGCATTTGTCGCAGGTGGGGGTGATATCAGGATAAGTGCTAGATAATTTAACCTTGGACACGTGGGCCCTATGAAACACCTTAAGTTGCAGTGTCTTGCAGAGCGAGGATTTGTGTATTGATGTGAAAATGGAATCCCATTGGTCATCAAATAGTGCATGTTCCAAATCGTGTTCCCAGGCTCTTTTAATTTTGTCTGCAGGTGGGCATGTCAGCATGTTGACAATGCACCTTTAGATAGTGGGTCAAAGGAGAGAAATGTGTCGATGGGGTTAGTGTCAGGGTTTTTTTCAGGCAAGCACAGTAAGATAGAACGCATATATTGTCTGACCTGTAAATATCGAAATAAGTGTGTTCTGGGTAAGTTGTATTTCTCAGACAGCTGGGAGAAAGACATAAAACAGTTGTTTTTGAACATGTCTTTAAAAAAATATAATGCCTTTCCAGTACCAATCCTGAAAGGTTGAGTCGTGTCAAGATGGTATGAAAAGATGATTGGAAGCAACAGGACTCCAAAGAGAGAAGTCTCTGTAGCCAAAAGTCTTCCTGAGCTGGGCCCACACTTTAAGGGTATGACATATAACTGGGTTGTCTATTAGTTTAGTCAGAGAGTAGTTGAGCGGTGAGCCAAGGAGTGCTAGAAGTGAAATATCCAGGCATGATCTTAACTCCAGAGATGTCCATTCTGGACTGTTTGGCTGAAGGTAAAAGTGGTTCCAAAGAGCAAGACAGCGAAGCAGCCCAGTAGTAGTGACGTATATCAGGGAGCCCCATGCCCCAGTCTCTTTTGAATCTCTGAAGTAAGAGCCTGCTTACTTGTGGCCTCTTATTTTGCCATATATATGAGGAAATAGTCTAATCTAATGAAATAAAAGATGATTTTGGGATGAACACTGGTACACACCGAAATAAATATGTAAACTTTGGTAGTATATTCATTTTTATAGAGTTTATTCATCCGGCAAGGGAGAGTGTAAGAGGGGCCACTGCAGTAACGATGTTTTAACCTGATTTAGTAGAGTCATTAAAAAATGTTTTAAAATATTTTTGAATTTCCGTGTGACTGCTACTCCCAAGTAGATGAATTGTCTTTCTTCAGTTTGGAATGGTATGTCATTGTAGTCTAGGTCAAATGCTTTGCTGAAGAGTTTTTTAAACTTACTCCATGATTCACATGTCTTCATTTCTTTTCTACAGTTGTTCCATAGATTAACTCCTTTGATGGTTATACAATGAAGTTTTGCATTTGTCTTCAGTAAGTGTTTTTTGAATGTACATATTCCTCTGAGATCGTGTTTACTTTCCCTCATTTGGAACATCTTTTGGACACTGTTTGGTAACTTCTGATTTTTTTTTACCTGTACATGATTTGAATTGTTTTGAAGTCAACCAAATCCTTAAATTTTAGTGCATTCAGTTTCATAAAGAATGGGTTTGTAGCCTCTCTGTAAGTAGTTTTGTTTACAATTCATATAGCTCTTTTTTGAAGGATGAAGATTGGATCTGTGTTTTTTTTTGTATGTGTTCCCCCACACTTCCACACAGTAGGTGATGTATGGAAGTATGAAGGAACAGTACAAGGTGTATAGTGCTGGTTGATGTAGGAGATCTTTGACTTTATATAATACTGCAATTGACTTTGATATTTTTGCTTTAACATACTTTATATGTGGCTTCCAGTATATGTTATTGTCTATTATTACTCCAAGAAATGTAATTTCTGACACTTTTGATTTCTACATCATTATCATGAGCTTCTTGTTTGAGTTTGTTGATCGATTCCCTAATATTATAAATTTTGTTTTGCTTAAATTTAGTGTAAGTTTATTTGAATCAAACCAACTCTTTAGTTTCTTCAATTCATTTGCAACTGTATCCAGAAGTTGTTCCAAGTTTTCCCCCACTGCAAAGTTAGTTTGTGTCATCTGCAAATAAAATTATTTTTAGTGTTTTGGAAACCTCACATATATTATTAATGTACAAAATAAACAACAATGGCCCCAACACTGAGCCTTGAGGAACCCCACACTTAACCTTCATTAATTGTGATTTAAAATTATTAATTTGCACATATTGGTACCTATTCTTTAGGTAAATGAATAGCCAAGAAAGCTACTCCTCTGATTCCATATTTTTGTAGTTTTATTAATAATAAGTTGTGGTCAACTGTATCAAATTCTTTTTTTTTTAGCTCTAAGAATACCCCTACAGCATATTCTTTATTTTCAATAGCAGTTGTTATCTCTTCCACAAATTCAGTGAGTGCAAATGTTAGTTCTAAATCCATATTGTTGTTCACACAGTACATTATGCTTGGTGATAAAGTCACCCAACCTTGAATAGAATATTTTTTCCACTATTTTAGAGAATTGAGAAAGCAAAGAAACAGGCCTGTAATTTGAGGGTGTGTCTATCTCCAGCCTTGTATATGGTTATGACTTTAGCCATTTTCATTACATGGAAAAACACTAGTTTTCAGAGATTTATTGTATATACATGTAAGAGGTTTCAACACACACTCAATAGTATCTTTAACTATCCATCCATCCATCCATTATCCAAACCACTTATCCTGCTCTCAGGGTCGTGGGATGCAGTATGTTGACTTCTTACTCTTAAAACTTATGACAATGTCAATAATTTCTTGTTCATCTGTTCCCTTTAAAAACAAAAATTATTTTACCTGTACATCTTTACTTGTGACATCATTTCTACAGCCAGTGCTTGCAATCTCCCCAGCCATACAGGGACAAATACCAACAAAAAAAAAGAAAAAAAAGAAAGAAAACCATTGAATTCATTAGCAATTAAGGCCATATTGCTGATAGTTTTATTATTTTTAGTTAGGAAGCAATTTGGGTATCCAGTTTTCCCCTTTTTATTTTTAATAAAAATGCAATACCTTCATGTATTTTTATGCTGTTTTTATTGTGCTCTAGTAATTTGCTGTAGTAACCCCTTTTGCTGCTTCTCACGATTTTTGTTAGTTTGTTTTTACATGTCTTATATTTGTGTTCCGATGCTTTTGTTCTCTTCTTTAAAAAGTATTTATACAATACATTTTTCTTCTTAGATGCATATAATACATTTTCTTCTTACATATTCCCTTAGTTAGCCATGGCTTTACAGCAAATTTCTGTTTTACTACTTTCTTATCTAGAGGACAATTTTTTTCATAAAGAGCAGTGGTTATTGACAAAAATGCATCATAGGGTTCATCTACATCTTCCACATTTACTTTATTCCAGTCTTGTACCATCAGATCGTTTTTAAAAGAATTAATTGTCCTTTCTGTTTTTGTCTAATTATTTTGTACATTGTAACATCCTTATTTGCCCCTGTACTGCTCTGAATGACTGCGAACACTGGCAGATGGTCACTTGTATAAACCCACTTATTACTTTCCTGTCAATTACACTAGTGAATATATTATCAATTAGTGTAGCACTGTGAGTTGTTATTCTAGTCGAGCGTGTGATTGAGGGATACATGCTCATACTTTACATTGAATTAATGAATTCTGTAGTAGTATTGTTTTCAAGTGGTTTAACAAATCAATATTGAAGTCCACACGAACAAAAACCATTTTCTTTTTATTTATGTTCTCATAAATCTCTAATAACGTTTCCCTAAATGTATCAATACATGATCCTGGAGTTCTGTATACACAATTTATTAGTATGTTTTTCTTATTTCTCTAGTTCTATTTCTACAGTAATACATCCCATGATATCGTCTACTACTTGTGACATACTATTGATAGAGTTACTAAAAACATACTATTGATATATTTTACTCTTATAGTTTTTGTCAATGTATAAAGCAGAATACATCTAATAACCCTCTATGTTGACCATAGCAGTTTGTTCCTTAGTAAGCCAAGTCTCAGAGATTGCTATTGCAGTGAATTGGTTCTGTCTTAAAACCCCGTCTTAAACAGGGTTTGATTTTTGAAAGGCTTGAATTCAGGCTCGTACTATTGAAATGTATAATTGATATTACTCCATTAATTTTTTAATTTCTGTTAAACTGTTCCTCAGTATAGTATTCACAATGGCTGTGTGTTGATGTAGAAATTGTTCTCAGGATCAATATCATTCTCCAAATGTCCTTTATGTTCAGTGAATTCAAAGGTTTTCAGTCCAACTGTTTTGTATTCAGATATCAGTACTTGTTGATTAACATCTCCAGTGGGAGATGAATGACATGTGTCAAGGAGGGTTGTCATGGTTGTAATTGTCATGGGTGTCAGAATTATTACCTTTGCTGTTCTCCACTGGTTGTCATCTCTGATTCTTGTCCAGCTCTGCAATGTCCTTGATGGCCAGCACTTTAGCTTCCTCTGGTGATCCATTCAGTTTTATGAATACTTCGCAGTTTGTTATCCATGTTGATTGAATCCTGTTTTGTTCTCTCAAGGTGCATGCCTGTCTGGTAATGTTCATGTTTTTCTTCGTCAGGTGCTCGCTGAGATACACATTGCTGTTTTTGAGCCTTCTTCCCTGCTTGAGCAGTGCTGTTTTGTTTTTTTGTTTTTTTTATGCTTATGGCTGGTTTCAAGTTTGTTTTTTTTGGGGGCGGGGGGAGGATGACATGCGTCAATATCTCTGCTGTTCACTTTTATCTCCTTACTGTCAAAGAAGGTGATCACTTGCTGCTCGGGGAGACCACAGTGATGAACTATGCAAATGTGCAGTCCCTTTGCAATGGAAGGATTGGCAAATGGTTCCAGTTTTGGTGGCTTCATGTAAATAATGTGATGGCTTATGCAATAAAGCATAATGTAAATAGCTGGAATGGATTTCAAATGGTCATGGAGCGGCACGGTGGCACGGTGGCCTCACAGCAAGGAGGTCCTGGGTTCGAGCCCTAGGGTAGTCCAACCTTGGGGGTCGTCCCAGGTCGTCCTCTCTGTGGAGTTTGCATGTTCTTCCTGTGTCTGCATGGGTTTCCTCTGGGGGCTCCGGTTTCCTCCCACAGTCCAAAGACATGTAGGTCAGGCGAATCGGCCGTACTAAATTGTCCCTAGGTATGAATGTGTGTGGATGTGGGCGTGTATGTCAGCCCTGTCGGCCCTAGTCTGGCAATCTGTCCAGGGTGTCTCCCCGCCTGCCGCCCAATGACTGCTGGGATAGGCTCCAGCATCCCTGTGACCCCGAGAGCAGGATAAGCGGTTCGGATAATGAATGGATTTCAAATGGAAAATTGAGATTTCCCAAAGTGCTTCAATGCATTTAACATCTCTATATATACCCTCCTGGAAGCTTAACCACCCATATCAAATCTCAACCATTCAAGCTTCATACAAATATGAACATTTTAATCATATAGTACCTAAACTTCAAAATCTTTATCCTGGGTGAAATGGTTTTTTTTTGCTTTTTTTTAAGGTATCCCATGGAAAAGTAACTAATGTCAGCCAACCAGTATATTTTCCTTAACTTCCTATTTTTCTTTTTGCTTTGTCATCAGTACTGAACATTTTAAAAAGTGTCCAAACCCTTACATAAAGTAAAAGTTTTACATTTAGTTCCTCTTGATACAACATCCACCCAGTATGTGTTTCAGTACTTAACAAACGCAATGATAACATGATGACAAAACAGTCATGTGAAAAGTAGTACCTTCAAATTCTTCCTTTAAGTATAAATAGAAATAGGTCACCATAATAGAACAATACTCCATTATATATTAAAAACAAATATTAGAAAGCAAATATCAGCAATAAAATGTTTTTATGTAAAACAATTCATTCTGAAGCATGGTCCATGCCAGAGCGTTAAATTTGTGTATTAACCTGTATTTTAATGTTGTAGATGGTCCAATTGGTGATAAATGAAAATATTCTATCATTTTGGGGATTACAGTGGATAATTCTGAAAGTTGTATATGCTGATGAAATAATTTTACATTCATCTAATCTCACCAGCATTGTGATCCTTAATGAAGCATTTATTAGGATTTTTTAGACTATAAGAATGATGGCACAAAATCCACAATCACATTTTTTAACAAGTCAGAAAGGTTAAACCCCTTCTAAATTCTAACTTCAAAAACTTACAGTCTGGCTCTACTTATATTGGAATAAACATCCCATAAATAAAAATAATTGTTCAAGTAAATTACAATCCAGTCATTGCTTCTGCAATAACAGTCTGGGAGTAGATTTATTAAACACATAACACTTTAAGTGAACGAATTAATTAAAATTAACATTCTCCCCAAATGTTTATATCTCGTCCAATCCATTGTCACATCAAGGCAAGTTTTGTTTTTGTTTTTTTTATATACAGCACATTTCATACACAAAAGTATTTCCACGTCCTTTATATAGAGTAATAAAAAGACATTAAAGAAGAGATACACAAGATAAAACTATTGAACAATATAAAAAGATTAAATAACAAGAATAATATTAATTATAAACAATAATTAAAAAGTATTAAAGGATTTGAAATGATCAGTATAAAAACTGGAGTGAAAAATAATCGCAATGTTATCAAACATGGTTTAAGTGTTATTTAGTGAAATGCAAGTGGTGAATATGAAAGTTTTTAACCTGGATTTAAATGTAGTTGTGCTTGGGGCAAATCGTATTCCTTTAGTTCAGTAGTTTTTTTTCCAGTTGTGAGTTGCATGATATCTAAATGTCTCACCATATTTAGTTTTTACCCTGGAAACTACGAGCAGATGTACTGGTAGATTACCTCAGAGACCTGAAAGGTTGACATTCTTAAAGCATGTCAGTGATGTATTGGGGCTCTTGACCATTAAGGGATTAAGGGACAAAGGAGCAGTATTTTAAAATCTGTTCTACAACGTACTGGAAGCCAGTGAAGAGCTCTGAGAACTGGAGTTATATGCTCAGCCTCCTTCATCTTTGTCAGAACTCTAGCAGTAGCATTCTGTATGAGTTGTAGCCATTTCATAGCTTTTTTGGGGGGGAGGGGTCGGTCCCCCCCCTTTCTTTTTTCTCCCAAATTGTCATCCCGGTCGCTGCTCCACCACCTCTGCCGATCCGGGGAGGGCTGCAGACTACCACATGCTTCCTCCGATACATGTGGAGTCGCTAGCCGCTTCTTTTCACCTGACAGCGAGTTTCACTAGAGGGACGTAGAGCGTGGGAGGATCACGTTATTCCCCCAGTCCCCCCGAACAGGCGCCCCGACCGACCAGAGAAGGTGCTAGTGCAGCAACCAGGACACACACCCACATCCGGCTTCCCACCCGCAGACACGGCCAATCTTGTCTTTAGGAATGCCCGACCAAGCTGGAGATAACACGGGGATTCAAACCGGCGATCCCTATTTGATAGCTTTTTTAGGGAAACAAGAAAAAAGACCATTGTAATTGTCCAATCTACTGGAAATAAGGGCATGGATAGATGCATGTATTTAAACATTAATTCTCTTATTCTTGCTATGTTTTTAAGATGGTAATATCCCGACTTTGTTACTGTCTTTGTATTGCTATCAGAATTTTATTCTGAGTCTTTAGTTATGCCCAGATTTTTGGCTTGGATTGTAAAACTGATAAACAGCGATTGAAGGTAAGAAATTAGCTTCAGCCTCTCTTTCTGAGGGCAAACGAAAATGGCCTCAGTTATATCTTTGTTTAGTAGGAGAAAATTCAGCTCCTGTCATTAATTTTCCAAGCATTAACATAAGGACTTTGGCATGGTGGCGAAGCGCTTGCACTGCTGTCAAGTCAAGTCACACATTTTATTTGTATAGCCCATTATCACAAATTACAGATTTGCCTCGGTGTGCTTTATTCAACATCCTGTTTTAGACCCTCGCATCGGATAAGGAACAACTACCTAAAGAAAACTCTTTAACAGGGAGAAAATATAGGAAGAAACCTCAGGGAGAGGAACAGAGGAGCGATCTCTCTCCCAAAATGGACAGACAGGCAATGGATGTTGTGTGTACACAATTTACAGAATACAACATTGAAAGAGGATAATGTAGGCGACTCTATGGAAATAATCCACCATAATCGGTTCTGGTTACTTTAAAAAGTGTTTCCCGGTTGACAGGGTGAGCTACGACGATGATTGGTTGAGGCAGCGCCATTTTGCTCGGGCTGTTGGTTTTGTAAATTGTCCGTCTCTACTTTCCGGCAGTTCCTACATTGGTGAACCCGACGTTTGTCTGCTGGACGTTTCAAGAGACAAGTCTTAGTGAACATGACGACTCATGCAATTTCTCTCAGGCTGCCGGAGTTCTGAGAGTCGTCAGCCTCGGCTTGGTTTGCCCAGACATAAGCGAAGTTCGCATTGCGGGAAATCATATTGTAGCGAATTCGGGGAGCAACCACAGGAACTGCCGCGGCCGGGACGCGAACCCGTATCGCCCGCACCGCGGGGGACATCGCTGACCGCTCGACTAAAGGGTCCGAGCCGTTAGCCAAGGGCCCACGTGTCTACTTATCTATGCACGTTACACTATATTATATGGTGTCGGCTCTCGGCAGTTCAACGGCAACCAGAGTGGTTTGCCTCCTCAAATATCATCCGCAGCAGGATAAATACGAGACACTAAAGGCTCACCTGTTGAAAACTTTTGAACTTTCTGACGCTGAGCGGGCCAGCCGGCTCTTCTCCCTACAGGGCCTTGGTGACAGTAAGCCGTCTGAACGTATGGACAGGATGCTGGATCTCCTGGGAGAGCACAAGCCCGACTTATTGCTTTTTCACGTGTCTATTCAGAAAAGTCAAACCGGAACTACAAGCAGACACAAACCGGAACAGTCAGACAGTACAGCGCATTAGCGACACCCATTGTCAAATGACTGTATTACAACACTCCCACTAAATTTTACAATGGCATTAAGGCACTTCACACTAAATTGTATTACTAAGAGCCATGCTCTCCTTCACAAATAATGTCAAGATAATAAATCATTAAACTGAAAAAAAACTTGCAAGATTCATTGTCTTACTCCTTTTACCTTGCTTACAGCTTTCTTACCATTTTCAACAGAAAAACAGTGCCTGTTACAGTAAACAGAATTACATAGGGAAAAGCCCAATCTCTCTCCTAGGATATTCAAACTTCTGTTTAGTCAGTGGCTTGGTCAAGATATCTGCCTTCATGTCATTTGTTGGGTAATATTTCAGTTCTATTTGCCCATTCTGCACACATTCACGGATGTAGTGGTAGTGAATGTCTATGTGTTTAGTCCTTGAGTGATCCACTGGATTCTTCGCGATTGCAATGGCTCCTTGGTTGTCCTCCAGGATCACTGTGGGCGTAGCATCCATTCCGCGATCATTCAGTAATCGTCTCAGCCAGGTACCCTCTTGAGCAACTTGACTGAGTGCGACGTACTCGGCTTTTGCTGTTGAAAGTGCAACCGTTCACCAGATCTTTTAGTTCCTTCAGCTTGGTGGTGTGACCCAGGCGCTGGTGCCACAGACTGGCTGCTACTGATGCACTTGATGCACCATGACAGACAGACGAACTTCCTTCGATGTCCAGCTGATACAGCCCGTCAGATCTTTGTGTTCCCATTCCTTGAAGAGTTCCATCTTTCCCACGTATGTAGCAGCGAGACTTCTTAAACTGCACCGTATTTCCTTTTCTGGCAGCAGCTCCCACCGAGAATAGATTCCCAGATAGCTTTGGAACACACAGCACGTCATACATTGTGACATCTTTTACATCACTTACTTTGAAAGTCATTCTCATTTTGACATTGTCAAGTCCTAGGGCGTCAACCACCCTACCGTCACCGAGTTTCACAGACTGTGCTTTAAAGAATTGCTGGTAATCAAAAATAATTTTTTATCACATGTCATTTGCTTTAATGCTCCCGAATCAATCAACCATTCGACCTGTTGTGGCCTCTCAGTCGGGTTTGTCTCTTTAGCGACAAAGGCACTTTCAGACGAATGTTCTGCATCTTCACACATCATGCTTTTGGCCTTGTGGGCTTTCTTTTTCTTTTTCCCACTTGGACAGTCGCGCTTTATATGTCATTCTTTCCCACATTTGTGACATCTCCACACGCGTAGTCTTTCAGCTCCCACTGCCTTGGAGTTAGCCTGCATATCTCCACGAAATTGTGATGACATGGCTGATGCACCACCTGACGTAGCACCACTGGAGTTATCATTAGCATTCACTCGTTTTTGCTCATTTATTAATGCTTGCTGAACAAACTGCAATGTCAAATTGTCAATCTTTGTTTCTAGCGCAGTGACAATTGTAGCATAGCTTGGTGGCAAATTACCCAAGAGTGTTATAATTTGGTCTTCCTCTTCAATCACAGAACCTATTGCTCCTAGCTGATCAGTCAGTTCCTTCATTCGTTTTAAATGTTAATTTAAACTTTCTCCTTCCTTCATTTCACATCTGAAATATTTGTTCTTCAGGAACAGTTTATTTGCCAAAGTATCTCTCTCAAAATGTCCTTTCAGCGTGTTCCACGCCTCTTTTGGAGTCTGGCAGATTGTTATCAGGTACAACTGGGGTGTACTTACATTCAGCACTAACACAGAGAATGCCTTCTCTCCGTTTCGTGAATTCAGCTTGTGCGTGTGCATTAGCATCTGCAGCTAGGATATCCGTCTCCATTAGCACGCCCCATAGTCCTCTCGCCTTCAGTTAGTGTTCCATCTGAAATTTCCACGTTGCCCAGTTCTCTGGTCCGCTCAGCTTGTCAATAATCAGCTTATCTTCCATTGTGAATTCCACAACACCGTTTATCTCACACAAAACTCCGCGTAAAACAGCCTTATAGCGACGATCTGGGCCCATAACCTATTGCTTTTTCACGTGTTTATTCAGAAAGTCAAATCGGAACTACAAGCAGATACAAACCGGAACTACAAGCAGACACTAGAGGACAGTACAGCGCATTAGCGATACCCATTGTCAAATTATTGTATTACAACACGACTTCCTCTTCATCCAACTTTTTCTGTGACAGCTGCCTTCTCAGTTACAGGCTGCTTTATCCAAAACCGTCATCACTGATTGTTGTGCTCTGGCCGAGGAGGCTGAAAATTTT
Organism: Lampris incognitus; assembly: GCF_029633865.1. Lineage (NCBI taxonomy): Eukaryota > Metazoa > Chordata > Actinopteri > Lampriformes > Lampridae > Lampris > Lampris incognitus. The sequence continues at coordinate 38,379,691 of NC_079220.1, read as the reverse complement.
TTCCTGGCTTGTCAACAGCACTGCGCGGCCGCGTTTTTTCCTGCCCAGACATTTTCATCACTGCCTGGAGACAAAACAGTCGCCGCCGCAGCAGCAGCAGCTCATCAACGGCGGCAGGACCACGGTCGATGTTTTTACCACGCAAAGTCTGGACCCAAGGCCAAGCGCGGCGGGAAACGCCGGGGCCGGCGCTCAGTAGTAGCCATATGCGTCGGCCGAACTGGCAGGCTGCTTTTCATCAAAGACTCAATTTCTGGACGGCGGTTCCTGTGCGACACAGGCGCGCAGAGGAGCGTCCTGCCCGCATCGAGAGTAGACATCCTGTGCTGCGGATATGCCCCCCCCCCTTCCCATGGAAGCCGCTAATGGCAGCCCCATCCGCACTTATGGCACTGGGTACGTGGAGCTGTGTTTCGGATTACAGCGGTTCGGTTGGTACTTTGTCACGGCAAAAGTGGCCGTCCCCTCCTCGGCGCGGATTTCTTATGCGCCTACAGGCTGCTGGTGGATGTAAAAAACCGCCGCTTGATCGATGCTGTCACTTTCAGTTCGTATGTGTGTACTCTCAATGGAGCGGAATCCATCAGACTGTCTAGCATGCTTTCCACAACGGACGATTTTCTCCGGCTGCTGGCTGAGTTCCCGGTCCTCACGCAGCCCACCTTCTTGACTTCGACTTAAACCTAGCAGACTCTCTAATCAACTGCAACCTGCTGCATGATAAGTCTCAAGTGTCAAACTACATGTAGACAGCTATCTATATTGCTAGACAAAAGCAGGTAGCAGGTAAGGGCAAACCCAGATAGAAGGCCAGTTATCAATAAAGCCGAATCCCTGCTCATTACAGTAACGAGCCAGCCAGCAATCCATTGAAGTGAGCCTACTGTGCATCTCATCATTACCCCTCACGGGTAAGGAACCAAAGACAATTAATCGATGCCAACACATCTTTCTGGCAAACTTGACCACCATGGGGACTAGAGCCTTCAGTCGTTCTGCCCCCCGCCTATGGAACTCTCTCCCACAAGAAATTCACAACATTGACTCTCTTTCAACCTTCACATCCCATCTCAAAACGTACCTTTTCAAACTGGCATATTCAGTCTGATCCACGCTTCATTGGGTTTTGTGCAGATGATGATTTTATACTTACCTGTTTTCTTAACTTTTTATTGTCTACCCTGCTTTTTTGGTTTTATGCTGTCTGATACAGTGCTGCTTGTTTTTTACTGTGTTCTCTAAGGTGCTCTGAAAGGTGCCCACAAATAAAATGTATTATTATTATTATTATTAAGCGCAATCGTCCTGACTAGGCTGGCTTTTGTGATCTCTGATTGCTTCATCCTAGCATTATTGGGACCGACATGAATAACAATGTTGCTGAAAGTAGTGGTGCTGTGTGGGTTCCCTGTTTCTCCCTTTGTGATGCCAGCACCCTAACATTAGCTCTGCGTGGGAGACTCTGGGCTCTGGCCCCGGGTAAACAGTGAACCAAGGCTGGCGAAACTAATCTGATGTTGCGGGTAATGGAGTCTCCTATCACTAGCATGCGTTGTTTATTCTGTCGACTGGAGCGGGAGAGCCACGCTGGCCGGTAGGACTACCAACAGAGCTGGTGAGGGGCGAAAACCAGTTTGCAGTCGGAAGAGGTGACTGCGGGTCAGGTCACATGACCGGCTTGCGCTTGCGAGCCTTCCCAGAGGCTCGCGAGAGGACGAGTTCCGGTATAGCGGCGTGCTAGACAAACGTGTTTCTCTCCTCCACAAAACCTTGGTAAATCCTTTTTCAAACCAAACTAATCACTGTTGGAAAGTGAGCAGTAACACTGTTAAACAAACGCCGATGTCATCTGCATTAGGAAGACCGAGTAGAAGTTGCGGAAAAACTATACAAGCAAAGTATGGAAGATAAAGCTGATGTTAGCGTAATGGCGGATGTGAATGTTGAAAACGCCGAAGATGAACGAACAAAAAAAAACCGTACCAGTTGAAGCTATCAAAGACCTGAAGGCCGACTTCTCCAACAGATTTGACGAACACTTGCTGGAATAGAAGGAGTGAGGAAGGAGGTTGGGGGGGTATGGAACGTGTTAAAAGTACAGAGATCCCCATTTCTAACACTGGGGATGGTGTTGCTACCCTTCAATCCAAGGTCCAGGTCATTGAAAGTAAAAACAGAACTGGAGGACAAAGTTATTGACTTGGAGGTAAGGTCAAAGGTAGTGAACCTGCCGGAGAAGGCGGAGGGTGATGATTCCTGCTCCTTCCTCGAAGCTTGGATACCTGAGGCACTAGGAATCACTTAATTAAACTCAAACGCTACCTTAGAGAGCCCACAGAGTTGGTCAGAGAAGAGACCCAAATACCCCTCCGAGAACAATGATTATGAAGTTCCTGAATGACAGAGACAAGATGACGGTAATGAAAGTGGTCAGAGCCAAAAAGCGAATTCTCTACAATGACCAGCCGCTGCGATTCTACCAACGAATAAACGAAAACAAAAAACAGAAGGAATTCGACTCCGTTAGACAGCAGCTTCGCAACAAGGGGCTGAGATACAGCATGCTTCTCCCTGCCAAATTGCTGGTGACATACAAGGACAAAACACAAACTTTTGATAAACCAGCGGATGTGGAGGTGTTCATCAAATTCAAGAGGAGAACAAGACAGGATGATGAACACTTTGGGTGTCGATAAACTGACTAGCTAGCTGGCCACAGGTAGCTAAACTCCAATGAGCGTGCGGTACTACAATAGAAAGACCATTTATTACGGTCTACCCATGGACTTTTTTTTTGAAGTCAAATATTGGCCATAAATAAGCAAGGTTAATGATATTCAAGACAGAACCGGTAATCTTTATTAGTGAATTTAAAGTCACAAGGACTAAATGGCATGTTTTGGTTTGAAAAAGAGACTAGTGGGGCCCACAGGCTAAGGGGTCGCTAGCTAGGGGCTAATACTATTGGTATTGTAATGATCACGGATGAATAGGCTCGATAGCCCTTGGCTAATCGGTCGCACCCTTTAGTCGACTGGTTAACGTAGTCGCCTGTGGTGCGGGAGACTCGGGTTCGCATCCCGACTGCGACGGTTCCCGGCTGCCCCCCCCCCCCCCGAATTTGCTACATTGGTGTCAGAAGTGGGATGTAACGATCACGGATGAATAGGCTTGGGAGCCCTTGGCTAACCGGTCGGACCCTTTAGTCGAGTAGTTAACGTAGTCGCTCGCGGTGTGGGAGCCCCGGGTTCGCGTCCTGACTGTCTCGAAGGAAGGGGGCAATGTACGATCACGGATGAATAGGCTCGGTAGCCCTTGGCTAACGAGTTCGGACCCTTTAATCGAGTGGTTAACGTTGTCGCAGGAGATACGGGTTCGCGTCCCGGCTGTGGCGGTTCCCGGCTGCCCCCCTGAATTCGTTAAAGTATTATTTTGATTTTCTGTAAGTTGCCATTATTCACGTAAATGTGAGAGTCCTACTGGGTAACACGGGGTATGCATAAGCTGCCACTTTATAAACGTTAGAAATTATTTTGCTTTTGCCCGATCCTCCAAGTATCCCATGATGCAACATGTGCCCATTTTTTTTTTTTCTTCGGGTCATTCTGAAGGCTAGACAGATCAGCCAAATACAGAGGGAATGCAGTGAGTTCATGCTCGATTGAAGTGAGTCCTATTTCTAGTCCTCTCCTTTTTATTGGTGCGTAAATGCTAATTTTTTTCTCCTTTTTTCTCTCTCTCCCTTATGAGGACGAACTTATTTATTTAGGGGTTTTGAAGGGCATTAGCTGTGTATGCTCTCTAACATTTTGAAGTGAATCCTGTTTAAAGTCCTCTCCTTTTTATTTTTACATATGGGCAAGAACATATATTTGTTAAAAAAAAAAGAAAAAAAGAAAAGAAGGGAGGGGGGAGGAAGAAGAAAATACAGAAACATTATTTTGTATTTGGACAAATTTGTTTATTTAGAGGCCTTGAAGGGCATTAGCTGTTCGTACTCTATAACATTTTGCTCAGTAGGTCAATTTGTTTTTGAGGAGGTTTGCATTCCTTAACTAAAAGAGGGGGAGATTTTGTTTAGGGACATAGGGTGGGTGGCAATGTTCGACTACCCCTCACTGTTTGTGGAGTGGTCTTCAGTTTTACAGGAATGTTTAACAGGATGGAGGGAAGAAGCCCGGTGTCAGGGCTTTGGGGTTTGTATATTGGGTTTGATGCGATTAGAGGCATTCATATTTGTTAATTTTTATTTATTTATTTATTTATTTTATTTTATTTTTTGTTTAAGGCACGTTTCTGAGTCTCACCTCATCTCATTTTATCTCATCATCAGCCGCTTCTCCGGGGTCAGGTCGCTTTGGCAGCAAGCTAAGTAGGGCACTCCAGACATCCTTCTCCCCAGCAACACCCTCCAGTTCCTCCTGGGGGATCCCAAGGTGTTCCCAGGCCAGATTGGACATGTAGTCCCAGGGTCTCCTTCCATTTGGACATGCCCGGAAAACCTCCAAAGTAAGACGCCCAGGAGGCATCCTAATCAGATGCCCGAACCACCTCAACTGGCTCCTTTCGATGCAAAAGCTCTACTCTGAGCTCCCTCCGGATGTCATAGGTCCTCCGACAATCTCTAAGGCTGAGCCCAGACACCCTACAGAGGAAACGCATTTCAGCCACTTTATTTATTTATTTATTTATCCATCTATCAATCAATCAATCCCCGTTTTGGTCACTGCCCAAAGCTCATGATCATAGTTGAGGTTTGGAACGAAGATTGACTGGTAAATTCAGAGCTGTGCCTTCCAGCTGAGCTCCCTCTTCACCAGTCACATGAAATACTTTGAGCGGCTCGTCAAAACCCACATCGCTTCACTGCTGCCTGACACACTGAACCCACTACAGTTTACTTACAGGGCCAAAAGATAACGTCGTCGCCCTCACCCTCCACACTGCGCCCTCCCACCTGGAACAGAAGAACACATATGTGAGAATCTTGTTCATCAGCTACAGTTCAGCACTCAACACCATTGTGTCCTCTAAGGTTGTCACTAAACTCAGAGACCTAAGGCTCAACACCGCCCTGTGCAGCTGGATCCTGGACTTCCTGATGGGCAGACCACAGATAGCAAGGGTGGGCACCTCCACCTCCTCCACAATACTCTCATTACTGGTGCCCCCAGGGCTGTGTGCTTAGCCCTCTCCTATACTCCCTGTTCACACATGACCCAAAAGAAGACAGATTATAGTGTTCGGAATTCCAGATCTTTTTAGTGAGCCACATTATTTTGCTCAGCTCAGCAATTACTGCCAACATTTCAACGTTTTATATATATTGAACTATGTTTTGTATGTTGGCAACCAGCACAACATACAAGTCTCATCATCCTTGGCTCTTACTACCATAGTGAGACGTTTTTTGATTGTATTTAACAAATATGCTTGTATGTTACAAATATGCCACCTTTTCCTAATTGTGTGTGCTTTTGATGACTGAAAAACAAAAAAACAAAAACAAAAACAATACATGAAATATGTCCTCAAGAGAGTGTTCTCCCATATTTTTAATATTGGTCAGGATTTGAAAACTCCTTTAAGCGTATATGTGCCCAGCTTAATTCCAGGGTGCTGTCCATTAGGCCCTTGCCAACTGTGGAGTTTGACATGATTCCCCCATCGTTGTTCCTGCCATACCCATTAACAGCTACTACCCGGATAAGTAGTCAGCATCTGCAATTATAAGATGGATATGATGGAGAAAGTCTCCTTGTTGTTCCAGACCCAGGAGCCTGAGTTGAACAGATTGCAACGTGCATGCCATCGATGGACCCAATGCGGTTAGGAAAATTTCATCAACAGTCATAGTCCTCTGCAATTTTCTCAAGTCCTCGTTGGTAGGCTGGGCCATGAAGTCAACTGCCAGGGACTAAAAGATGGCATCAGGTGCTTAAAGAGCTGGGCAGCATATTGTTACAGGCTTCTTGATCACTCCCAATGAACATCACCCTTCCTCCTCTCCCAATCACAATAAAAGTGATTGGGGGAGGAGGAAGGGCGATGCTCTACAAATCCACTAATAAATCTTTCTTCACTAACTATACACATATGTATATCTCTTTTTATTATACTCTTAAAAACATTCCACGCCTCAGCTTTCCTCTTTTCATAATGGGTTATATTCCTCCTTAACTTGACAGTAAACCTTGCATGGCTTAAAACATATTCCATTCTGTCAACAAACCCACCTCTCCAACATCTACTTATTAATTCTTTAATTTTCACCATGTATCCCTCCAGCTCACAACATTCAACAAACTCATGCTTAAATGTTTCCAATTCCACACCACATACATCACATTCTTTCTTCACATTCACATCAAACTTACTGATTATTGAATTATTGAACACCCTATTGTGTCTTAATAAAATCTCAAAATTCTCACATTCAACACTGTTCCACCTCACTCTCAGATTGCTCCATATCCTCCCTACATCCTTCTCATTCATAACCCTCTCCCACACTTTCTCCACAGCCGGTCTTCTCACTTCTTCCCCTCTTAAACATATATACATCAATCGTTTTCACACTCATCAGACTCACTCTCCGCTCTCCTTCTCCCACATACATTTCTATCTCTCCTTCCTCATCCAACACAGCCTCTCTCTCAATCATACTGACCCATTCTCTCAGCATCCCCCCCTTGATCGTTTCCATCATCGCCTCTGTTTTTCCCAACCTCATTTCATCACCCCTTCCCCTCACTTCATCTATCACTACCTGTACCCTCATAAATCCTGGTACATACTCATACACTAAATCCCGTACCTTTCTAAACCCCGCTCTCCAAATCACCCTGTTGTAGATTGTGTTCCCCTCAAATTTGATTTTTGGATTTAAAACACTGGCTGTTCCCACACCTGCTTCACATTCTTCCATTCATACTGCACACATTTCACAAACCCTCTCCACGCTCCCAGCACCTTCTTGTAAAACTTGCTTTCTTTTTCACCCCTAAATTGATTAACTTCAGCACACCATCTTCATACTCGTTTTCCATTACCTCCCTTGCTATCCTAACTCCCTTCCCATCCCGCAGAAACTCACTCACCCACCATTCTTTCCACCTCCTTCAACATTATCTCAGGCACATCCAACACATTCATGACATACACAATCATATTCATAACTAATCCATTCACAACCACCACCTTCCCTCTCAGCTTCAACCCTCTTAAGTTTCCAAAACCCTAATGTATTTCTAATCTTATTCATTATCTCTTCATACTGTATATCTCTCCCTTATCCTCAATCCCTAAATTCACATCTAACACCCTAAAATAACCCTTCTTCTATTTTAATCGTATTCCTAAATCTTCTCTACCTGCCCCTATTCAGGTAGGCCCAGATGCAGCAAAATAGGCCCAAACCATGATACTAAAACCTCTATATTTCACAGGTGGGATAAGGTTCTTATGCTAGAATGCTGTGTTTGCCTTTCTCCAAACATAACGCTTCTCATTTAAACCAAAAAGTTATATTTTGGTCTCATCCGTCCACAAAACATTTTTTCCAATAGCCTTCTGGCTTGTCCACATGATCTGTAGTAAACTGCAGATGGGCAGCAATGTTCTTTTTGGAAAGCAGTGACTTTCTCCTTGCAACCCTGCCATGCACTCCATTGTTGTTCAGTGTTCTCCTGATGGTGGACTCATGAACTTCGACATTAGCCAATGTGCGAGAGGCCTTGAGTTGCGTAGAAGTTACCCTGAGTGCCTTTGTGCCCTGGCCAACTATTACACGCCTTGCTCTTGGCGTGATCTTTGATGGTCGACCACTCCTGGGGAAGGTAACAATGGTCTTGAATTTCCTCCATTTGTACACAGTCTGTCTGACTGTGGATGGGTGGAGTCACAACTCTTTAGAGATGGTTTTGTAACCTTTCCAGCCTGATGAGCATCAACAACGCTTTTTCTGAGGTCCTCGGAAATCTCCTTTGTTCTTGCCATGATATACTTCCACAAACGTGTCGTGAAGAACAAACTTTGATAGATCTCTGTTCTTTAAATAAAACAGGGCGTCCACTCACACCTGATTATCATCCCATTGATTGAAAACACCTGACTCTAATTTCATCTTCAAATTAACTGCTAATCCTAGAGGTTCACATATGTAAGTGAGGCAATATCGAAGGCTGGCAAGCCATTTACGTAGGGACAGTTTCTGAGAGACTACATGCTGCAGGTAGTGAATATTGTTTGCCCAGAGAAGGCATCTTTATTCAGAAACGTCATTCTCGGACCAAATACACTGGTAGAACAGATCAGCGAGTTGCCAGGTGACATTGCAGACAGTTTTGCACTAAAGCAAACGATTTGGCACTTGATGAAAGCACAGATGTAAATGACAGTGCTCAGCTCACTATATTTGTAAGGAGTATCAATGACTGAGAAGCTAACTTTATATCCAATGCAGGGAAAGACTACATCCATCCATCCATTATCGAAACCACTTATCCTGCTCTCAGGGTCACGGAGATGCTGGAGACTATCCCAGCAGTCATTGGGCAGCAGGAGGGGCGACACCCTGGACAGGCTGCCAGGCCATCACAACGCTGACACAAAGATTACACTCAAAGATATATTTCAGATGCTATGCAATGCAATTGAGGGTGCTGGTCTACCCTGGAATAAATTGTCTGGAATCACCACTCATAGTGCCCCGTCAATAAAAGGAAGAAAGAAAATGGGCTTGTAGCACTGATTCAAAGCAAGCTGGTGGAAGACATTGTAGATCCAGCAAATGCATTCATTGCACTGCATCATTCACCAGCAGGCACTCTGCAGCAAATGCTTGAAATTTGACATTATTATGACTGCTGTGGTGAAATTAATTAATTATATCAGATCAAGAGGTTTACGACACGGTCAGTTCTGTGCATTTCTGGAGGATAGAGATGCAACATACGTGTTGTACTTAACAGAATTGTGCTAGTTGAGCAGGGGCAGTGTCCTGAAAGGTTTTTTAATGGAGGGGATCAGAGAATTCATGAAAAAAAGACAGGCTACATGTTCCTGAGCTTGATGATCCCAAATAGCTCATGGATTTAGCTTGCTTAGTTGATATCAAACGTAGTAGGCACATCCACAACCCAGCCATTGAGGATGCACAAGCCAGTGCATTCTTAGTGCCGGTCCCAAGCCCGGATAAATGGGGAGGGTTGCATCAGGAAGGGCATCTGGTGTAAAATCTTTGCCAAATCACATATGCGGATCATAAGTCAGATTACCAATTGCCGCCACCGGTACTATTGGCCAGCAGGGTGCCGGTGGAAACTATGCTACTGTTGGGTGAAGGGGAAGGAGAGGGGGAAGGTATGTCCACAGGCAGCAGGAGAGGAGGAAGGGTAGGAGTGTGGAAGTGAGTCGGAACTTTGAATGTTGGCACTATGACTGGTGGAGAGAGCTGGTTGATGATGGAAAGAAGAAAGGTAGGTATACTATGTGTGCAAGGGACCAGGTGGAAGGGGAGTCAGGCCAGGAGCATTGGAGGTGGGTTTAAACGCTTCTACCATGGTGTAAATGGGAGTAGAAATGGGGTAGGGGTAATTCCTAAGGAAGAGTATGTCAAGAGTGTGCTGGAGGTGAAGAGAGTGTCGGACAGAGTAATGAGTATGAAGCTGGAAATCGAAGGTGTATTGATGAAAGTTATCAACACATATTCCCCGCAAGTTGGGTGTGAGATGGACGAGAAAGACGAGTTCTGGAGTGAATTGGACGACGTGGTGGAGAGGGTACCCAAGGAGGAGAGAGTGGTGATTGGAGCGGACTTCAATGGACATGTTGGTGAAGGGAACAAAGGTGATGAGGAGGTGAGGGGAAGGTATGGAGTCAAGGAGAGAAATGTGGAAGGACAGATGGTGGTCGATTGTGCGAAAACGATGGAAATGGCTGTGGTGAATACTTATTTCAAGAAGAGGGAGGAACGTGTCCGTGGTGGTGTAGCAGTCTAAGCGTCGGCTTTGTGTCGATGCAGTTGCCCACTGGGGACCGGAGTTTGCGCCCCAGTCTCGTCTATGGCCGGATTCGATGAAGCAGCAATAGCTGGCAGCACTGTCTTTGGGAGGGGGGCAGAGTTGGTTTGGGTTCGTCATGAATGCGTCGCTGGGAGTGTCGGAAAACGCAGTGATTCGGCCTGGATTTGCCTTGTCACGAAAGTGGGGAGGCGTCTCCTTCGAGACTGCGGGCCGGAGAGATGCAGTTGGCGAATGCATACAGTATGAGGGTGAGCGATTGCCCATTAAATTGGGAGAAAATGGGAACAATCGGAAATAAAATTTAAAAAAAGAGGGAGGAACACAGGGTGACGTACAAGAGTGGAGGAAAATGCACACAGGTGGACGATATCTTATAATAGAAGGCGCGATCTGAAAGGGATTGGACACTACAAGGTGTTGACAGGGAGTAGGCAGCATCGGATGGTTGTATGTTGGATGACTTTGGAGAACAAGAAGAAGAAGAGAGTGAAGGCAGAGCCAAGGATCAAATGGTGGAATTTAAAGAAGGAAGACTGTTGTGTGGAGTTCAGGGAGGAGTTAAATCAGACACTGGGTGGTAGTTAAGAGTTACCAGATGGCTGTCTTCCTCACTGCAGATATAGTGAGGGAGACAGCTAGGAAGGTACTTGGTGTGTCATCAGGATAGAGGAAGGAAGACAAGGAGACTTGGTGGTGGAACTAAGAAGTACAGCAAGTATACAGGGGGAGAGGTTGGCAAAGAAGAAGTGGGGTAATAAGAGAGATGAGGAAAGTAGACAGGAGTACAAGGAGATGCAGCATAAAGCAAAGAAGAGGTGGCAAAGACAAAGGAAAAATTTTATGGTGAGTTGTATGAGAGGTTAGACACTAAGGAAGGAGAAAAGGATTTGTGCCGATTGGCTAGACAGAAGGACCAAGCTGGGACGGACGTGCAGCAGGTAAGGGCGATGAATGATAGAGATGGAAATGCACTGACAAGGGAGGAGCGTGTGTTGAGAAGTTGGAAGGGGTACTTTGAGGGGCTTATGAATGAAGAAAATGAGCGAGAGAAGGTTGGTTGATGTGGGGATAGTGAATCAGGAAATGCAGTGGATTATCAAGGAATAAGCGAGGGCAGCTATGAAGAGGATGAAGAGTGGAAAGGCAGTTGGTCCTGATGACATACAGTGCTGCTTGAAAGTTTGTGAACCCTCCAGACATGGTCACTGTTTTTGAAAAAAAATTAAAATAAGCTTATTACATACTTATTACATACTGTATTACATACATCCAAATCCCAATTTGTGAAGCACACCTTCCAAATAATGGACACACACACAAAAAGAGATATATTTTCATTATTTAATTCAACAAAGGTGGTTTATTTCACAAAAACTGAAAATGTAACATGTGCAAAAGTATGTGAACCCTTGTATTAGTAGCTTGTGGCTCCTCCTTTTGCAGCCATTACTTCAACCAAACGTCTTCTGTAACCACTAACCAGTCTCTCGCATCTGCTTATGGGGATTTTTGCCCACTCCTCCTTGCAGAACTCAGCCAGTTGAGAGAGGTTGGAGGGACATCTGGTATGTACCAACTTCTTCAGGTCTCACCACAACATTTCAATTGGATTAAGATCTTGACTTTGACTGGGTCTATCCAGAGTACGAATCCTCTTTCTCTGAAGCCATTCCTTTGTAGTTTTGCTGGAATGCTTTGGGTAATTGTCTTGTTGCATAATCCATTTTCGTCCCAGCTTCAACTCCCTGACTGATGGCAGGAGATTCTGGTCAAGAATTTGTTGATATGCCGGAGAATCCATGGTTCCTTGGATAATATGGAGTCGTCCAGGTCCAGAAGCAGAAAAGCAGCCCCAGACCTTCACATTTCCACCACCATGCTTCACTGTTGGGAGGAGGTTCTTTTCTTCATATGCAGTGTTGGCTTTTCTCCAAACATGTTGGTTTTGATTGTGACCAAATAATTCTATTTTGGACTCGTCTGTCCAGAGAATGGACTTCCAGAAGGTCTCTGGTTTGTCCAAGTGCTCTCTGGCAAAGTTGAAATGGGCAGCTTTGTTCTTTTTTGAGAGCAGAGGCTTCCTTCTAGCAACCCTCCCCTGAATGTCATGGCTATTCAATTTTCGTCTGATTGTAGACGCATGCACATTTGTCCCAGATGCTACCAGAGAGGTCTGCAACTCTCTAGAGGTGATGTGTGGGTTGGCCTTTACCTGATTTATTATTTTTCTGGTGCTTCTGCGTGATAGTTTTGATGAGCGTCCACTTCTAGGCAGAGTTGCTGTCATGTTGAAGGCCCTCCATTTGTAAATTATTTGTCTTACAGTGGATGGATGCAGCTGGAATCTTTTGGAGATGGTCTTTTATCCCTCCCCAGACTGATGGGCTGTCACTACCCTCTTCTTCATGTCCTCACATATCTCCTTTGCTCTCGGCATTGTTGATTTGTATGGGACCACAGTGGTTTGGTTAGTTTCCTCTCTCTTTTAATTAGTGCAGGCAAAACCCTTTCCCAAGGATGTCTCATTTCATTGGTCTGCTTAAATTATTAATTAAGTACCCAAATGTGTTTCACCCGAGTCTGTTACCTGCTTGAATTAACCAATGCAGCTGGGGGTTCACTTATTTTTGCACATACACTAATTCCATGTTTCATGTAGTTTTTGGGCTACTTAAACAAGTCCCACTAAACAAGTACATGCAACTGATAAACATATATCTGGCATTTCATACATAAAAACTGGTGATGATGGAATAAGAAAATCATGGTAAAACAACAGAAAAATCTAAATTGCTCGAGGGGTTCACATACTTTCAAGCAGCACTGTATACCTGTGGAGGTATGGAGATGTTTAGGAGAGATGGCAGTGAGGTTTTTAACTAGATTATTTAACACAATCTTGGAAAGTGAGAGGATGCCTGAGGAGTGGAGAAGAAGCATACTTGTACAAATTTTCAAGAACAAGGGCGATGTGCAGAACTGTAGCAACTACAGAGGTATAAAGTTGATCAGCCACAGCATGAAGATATAGGAAAGAGTAATAGAAGCTATAGGTTAAGAGGTGATGTGATGATTAGCAAGCAGCAGTGTGGTTTCATGCCACGAAAGAGCACCACAGATGCGATGTTTGCTTTGAGAATGTTGATTGGGAAGTATAGAGAAGGCCAGAAGGACTTACACTGTGTCTTTGTGGATTTAGAGAAAGCATATGACAGGGTGCCAAGCGAGGAGGTGTGGTATTGTATGGGGAAGTCGGGAGTTGCAGAGAAGTATGTAGGAGTGATTCAGGAAATGTATGAGGGAAGTGTGACAGTGGTGAGGTGTGCGGTTGGAATGACGGATGGGTTCAAGGTGAGGGGATTACATCAAGGATCGGCTCTGAACCCTTTCTTGTTTGCAGTGATGATGGACAAGTTGACGGATGAGATCAGGCGGAAGTCTCCGTGGACTATGATGTTTACGGATGACATTGTGATCTGTAGTGAGAGTAGGGTGCAGGTTGAGGATAGCCTGGAGAGGTGGAGGTATGCACTGGAGAAAAGAGGAGTGAATGTCAGTAGGAGCAAGACGGAATACCTATGCGTGAATGAGAGGGAGGACAGTGGAATGTTGAGGGTGCAATGAGTAGAGGTGACGAAGGCATATGAGTTTAAATACTTGGGGTCAACTGTCCAAAGTAACGGGGAGTACAGAAGAGAGGTGAAGAAGAGAGTGCATGCCGGGTGGAGTGGGTGGAGAAGAGTGTCAGGAGTGATTTATGACAGAAGGGTACCAGCAAGAGTGAAAGGGAAGGTTTACAAGCTGGCTGTGAGACCAGCTATGTTATATGGTTTGGAGACAGTGGCACTGACGAAAAGACAGGAGGCGGAGCTGGAGGTGGCGGAGTTGAAGATGCTAAGATTTTCATTGGGAGTGGCGAGGAAGGACAGGATTATGAACGATTATATTAGAGGGACAGCTCAGGTTGGATGGTTTAGAGACAAAGCAAGAGAGGCAAGATTGAGATAGCTTGGACATTTGGAGGAGAGATGCTGGGTATATTGGGAGAAGGATGCAGAATATGGAGCTGCCAGGGAAGAGGATAAATGGAAGGCCAAGGAGATAGATGTGGTGAGAGAGGACATGCAGGCATCAGGAACACTTTATTTCTCATTTCACTTCATGCACTTGCATTCATGAAATGAAACAACATGTGATTTCCCCCAGCCCACAGCAGTACAACACAAAGACAAAAACACACCCAAAAACTACAAGAACACACATATCCAAGCTAACACATATATCAAAACTTTATATATATATATATATATATATATATATATATATATATATATATATATATATATATATATATACACTACCGTTCAAAAGTTTGGGATCACCCAAACAATTTCGTGTTTTCCATGAAAAGTCACACTTATTCACCACCATATGTTGTGAAATGAATAGAAAATAGAGTCAAGACATTGACAAGGTTAGAAATAATGATTTGTATTTGAAATAAGATTTTTTTTACATCAAACTTTGCTTTCGTCAAAGAATCCTCCATTTGCAGCAATTACAGCATTGCAGACCTTTGGCATTCTAGCTGTTAATTTGTTGAGGTAATCTGGAGAAATTGCACCCCACGCTTCCAGAAGCAGCCCCCACAAGTTGGATTGGTTGGATGGGCACTTCTTTGAGCAGATTGAGTTTCTGGAGCATCACATTTGTGGGGTCAATTAAACGCTCAAAATGGCCAGAAAAAGAGAACTTTCATCTGAAACTCGACAGTCTATTCTTGTTCTTAGAAATGAAGGCTATTCCATGCGAGAAATTGCTAAGAAATTGAAGATTTCCTACACCGGTGTGTACTACTCCCTTCAGAGGACAGCACAAACAGGCTCTAACAGGTACTATTTAATGAAGATGCCAGTTGGGGACCTGTGAGGCGTCTGTTTCTCAAACTAGAGACTCTAATGTACTTATCTTCTTGCTCAGTTGTGCAACGCGGCCTCCCACTTCTTTTTCTACTCTGGTTAGAGCCTGTTTGTGCTGTCCTCTGAAGGGAGTAGTACACACCGGTGTAGGAAATCTTCAATTTCTTAGCAATTTCTCGCATGGAATAGCCTTCATTTCTAAGAACAAGAATAGACTGTCGAGTTTCAGATGAAAGTTCTCTTTTTCTGGCCATTTTGAGCGTTTAATTGACCCCACAAATGTGATGCTCCAGAAACTCAATCTGCTCAAAGAAGTGCCCATCCAACCAATCCAACTTGTGGGAGCTGCTTCTGGAAGCGTGGGGTGCAATTTCTCCAGATTACCTCAACAAATTAACAGCTAGAATGCCAAAGGTCTGCAATGCTGTAATTGCTGCAAATGGAGGATTCTTTGACGAAAGCAAAGTTTGATGTAAAAAAAATCTTATTTCAAATACAAATCATTATTTCTAACCTTGTCAATGTCTTGACTCTATTTTCTATTCATTTCACAACATATGGTGGTGAATAAGTGTGACTTTTCATGGAAAACACGAAATTGTTTGGGTGATCCCAAACTTTTGAACGGTAGTGTATATATATATATATATATATATATATATATATATATATATATATATATATATATATATATATATATATATATCACTGTCCAAGGGAACGAACGCCAACCAGATGAATGTCGGAACCGCCGGTCTGCATGGGCTAGCAGTTAGCTTAGCCCGCCCAACTTCCGCGTCCTGTCAGACCACCCTCGGCGTTTCCAGGTCAGGGGCAGTGGTCCCCGGGCCCACCGGACGAAGCGTCCACTTCCGGTGTGGGAAGATGGCTGGGCGAATTCGCGTTTGCAGCGGCTTCACCCAGTGCCGGTGTCGGAAGATGGTGGCGCGAATTCACATTTGCAGTGGCCTCATCCAGTACCGTCCATGCAGGTGGTGGGTGTGACAGAGGAAGATGCAGAGGACAGAAAGCGATGGAAACGGATGATTCGCTGTGGCGACCCCTAATGGGAGCAGCCGAAAGTAGTTGTAGGAGCCAATTAGCGCTCGATTGTATAAATAGGAACCAATCTTTGTCTTGTCAGGTTTTCTGCCCGGAAGCTTAACAATTTTTGGCTTGCAATGTAGAGGCTAAGCCTACGGCACTTAACACTCTTAACTTAAAACTGCAGGGGCCAGACCAACTTGTCACTGTAGCATGGTGAGAAAGCCTTCTATGGAAAACACAGCTCACAGATAAAAGATTGTCCACTTCCCAACATGCCAGTCAATTATTGATGATGGTGCCAGAGTCAATGCTGATTAGTATGTGACTGCCACTGACAATCTGCAGCAGGAGTTTGAGCATCGCTTTCCCCCTTGTGCTGTGTTCGAAAGCTGTTTCTGTCCCGGGTGTTCGCGGGTCAATTTTGAACCCTCAAAAACAATGACTATCATCCAATATTATTTTTACTACATCATAACTAACTTATTATGCATTCATAACCATACAATCCTGTTGTAATTTTATTTTATGGCGCCAAGACACATTACACCACATATTTTTAAATTAAAAATGTGATTAAATTCACTCATTATATTCCCTAAAGTGACGACAGTGGATAATTATGTTATCTGACAACAATAGACAAATATTAGAATACAATTTCTAAAAAAAAGTTTTTAGAACTTTATATTATTAACTATAGTAACCGCTGTGGTGTTACGGGTCAAAATTGACCCATATAGATTCATGTTAGAAAAAGCTAAAAAAAAAAAACAAGCTTTTTTTTCAAAAAACACAACTTTATTTGATTCAAAATAGCAGATTAAACTTAAACACAAACATGAAAAATGGTGTTTCTGTGTATCCAGTGTATGTGTGTGTGTGTGTGTGTGTGTGTGTGTGTGTGTGTGTGTGTGTGTGTGTGTGTTCAAATGCACGAATCACAGTATGCAATTGTTTGAGTGTGCTCCCTGCAGATGTATTTTTTACAAGTGTGGCAAGTCGTGCTGGTTTTTCTGTCCTTGTTGGAAGGGCAGGACTGGCACCTCTTTTTCTTGCTGCCACTGGCGTCCTCTGGCTCAGTCCTAGTGGAGGTTGCTAATGTGGTTTCAGCCTGCAGGTCTCTCACCAAGTTGGCAGAGCCAGGAGTTCGGGGAACCGACTGACGTTGTTCAATGTGGGGATTCACCAGAGCCCTCCCCAGCTCCTGAAGAAAGAGCCGCCTCTTGTTGAACTTGCTGTTGTTCCACCCAGGGTTTATTTCATTCCACACCACGAATGCATTGTAGGCTGAGACATCAAGAATGTTACAAAAGACAGCCAATGGCCACTGGGCCATCTTCCTTTGGCAAGTGTACGTGCCAGTGACCTTGTCGAGGTTGTCAACTCTGCCTTTGCTCCTGTTGTAGTCCAAGATAATGTTTGGCTTTTTGTCCTCCCTACTGCTCACAGCAGCATTCTTGTGGCGAGTGGACATCATGACGACATTTTTCATTTTCTTTGGACAGTATGACACCGTTGTGGTGGTCTCCGTAAATGCAAACTTCGAGGAGAGAGGGGCTCTGTCCTTTGTGTCTAGCAGTGCAGAAGGAAGTTCAAGTTTATTCTTCCTGACTGTTCCTACCATGGTCAGTTTTTTCTTCAGCAGTTCTTGGCTGAGGGCATAAGATGTGAAGAAATCATCACAGATGATGTTGTGCCCTCGAAGCCCCTGTGTCGTGTCCAGCACCACCCGCATGCCTTGATTTTTCTCTGCCACTCCACTTGCAGATTTTCCGGTGTATACTTGCATTTTCCATGCATAGCTGGTCCTGGCATCGCATGCTGCCCAGATTTTAATCTCGTATTTCCCAGGTTTGCTTGGGATATACTGCTTGAAGGGACAGCGACCTCTGAACGGGACTAGTCGCTCATCTACAGTGACCTCTGGCCCTGGATTGTAGACTCATGGCAAGCATTCCACCCACTTGTCCCAAACCTCCATAATGGGAGCAAGTTTGTCATGAGCACGGAGAGCAACTCTGGTTTCCCAATTGTCAAAGCGAATGACTCTTGAGAAGACATGGAAGGTCTGAAGTGACATGGTCGCACGAAAAATACTCCGGCCTGTCTCAGCATCCCATAGGCTGGCAGTAGCCTCATTATTGGATCTGTAAGACAAGGCAATACAAGGCAGGTTTATTTGTATGCCACATTTCAACAACAAGGGCAAAAGAAACATATTATAAAAGGACATTTGAGTTCATAAGAGAATAAAATTACAATTCAGAATACACACCTTTACATGCCAGCAAGAAGCAACAGCCCGAAGTAAGCATCCAGATAGGTTTTGTCTATTTCCTTCCAACTGTTGCCAAACACTCTTCTCCCTTCCAAGTTCGTCATCTCAATCAAGATAGACTGGATAGACTGTGGTATGAACAGCTCAAATGCTGTCTTTATATCTTGGACATGTGACACTGCAAATCTAGTGGGCCCAGGGGTCATTCTGATAATGTTCTGAGCTTGTGTTCGGCCTTTGGTTTCATAAGGGATCTTGGACCATCTTGCCATTGCTTGACACGAAGACCTTCTGTTGTTCTCCCTCATCCAGGCCTACTTCCTCATCAGATGTGTCTTCATGATGTTCAGGCACATACTCCACATCATCTTCATCCTCAGACACATCTTCAATTTCCGCCTGATCTCTCTCCCCCAAAGCCCGATCTCCCTCCTCAAAGATGTGATCAAGAGCCTCACGGGCAGTGAAAAATCTTTTGCTCATTGTGAAATCGATAGATACCGATGAATGAAACTCAAATAAACTTGGTAGAGATATTTATAGATGTTTATGCGAGACAATCTGTGCAATGTTGTTCATGCCACGCCCCCCACAAGATGATCAAAGCCTACACTGTACCGCGAGAAAATAATTGTTCCCGTGGAGGAAGGGGTGTGTGTTCAGGTTCAAGTTGAATTTCAGTGTCAGTGTCCATATTCTGTGAGAAAGGCTGAGTTCCTGTGGGGGGAGGGGTGCCAGAGGGATTGGGAGTGCAAGTGCATACTGCGAGAAAATAATTGTTCCTGTCGAGGAAGAGGGTGGGAGTAGGGTGTTTAAAGTCAAAGAGGAATCTTGATTGAGCCAAATTTGACCCAGAGTTACACACAACATTTCAATGCACTGCTGGGTCATCCCAGACCCGAACACCAAATGATACAATTTTTTTGTAGAGATACCTTCAGAATTGGCTAAAATGGCCAAAATAGTTTTGTATTGTTTATATAGCTGTTGTGGAGGATATCATAATGCCATGTTCCAAAAAAAAACAAAAACTAGATGGTAGTTATTATATAATTTTAACTTGAAATGGGTCACGGCAGACCCGAACACAACATAAAGACTCAAAACACCACATTCCAGTTATTTGCAGACCTTTGATGTGGACAGTGCTCCAAGCACATTTCAAATGGATCTCATAGGCTTACAGTGCAACACTGAGCTCAAGGCAAAGTTCAGAGAGGCACAAGGAAAGCAGAAGATGCTCGGACAGTTTCTCAGAGAGCTTCCCAAAACATTTCCACAGTTGTCCAAACTGTTTAGGCAGGTCATATGTCTTTTCGGCGGCACTTATCTGTGTGAGAAACTGTTCTCGACTATGAACTTTAATAATTTAAAGCACAGGTCCAGACTGATCAATGAACATCTCCAGGCTGTCCTCAGGGTGTCCACTGCCCAGTCCCTGAAGCCAAATGTGTCTCACCTGTGTCAGCCGTTTCTGGCAAGAAGTAGGCTAAATATGTAGGTATAGGCCAGGCTACATGAATAGTCATGTGAAAACTCTGACAAAAAATGTGAAATAATAATAAAAAACAATGTGAACATTATATAGTCGAACAGTTGTTTTTCATCCCTATTGCACCGGCCTCCTCCATAAGACCAAATGGTGCCTAGGTAATTTGAATTTGAGACTGCTGATATAGACAAGAGTTCTCAAAAGTTGTTGACACACAACTCTCTCTAGTATTTTAGAAAAGAATGGAAGATTAGAGACTGGTCGATAGTTTTTAAGAGACCCTGGATTGAGGTGCAGTTTCTTAAGTAGAGGTCTGACCACAGCTGTCTTAAAACTGTTGAGAACAATGCCACTCATAAGTGATAAATTAACAATGTCCAGCATTTTAGGTCCCAGCAAAGGCCAGAGTTCTTTAAAAAGTTTTGCTGGTAAAGGGTCAAGTAAGCAAGTAGTTGGTTTAGAAGATGACACAAGCTAGTCAAGTATCGAGAGAGAGAGTCTCAAATGCTGTCACAACACAGACCATCAGTGACTCATTGTATAGATATGAATTTGGTTAGATAGGATCTACAGGAGTAGCTGGAGTTGAACTAATTTTGTTTATGATCTCATCATCCTTATTTGCAGAAAAAGTCTCAAAACGCATGGGCCGTGAATGCTGAGCTGCTAGTAGATGGCTGCTTTTTAGTAAACTTAGGTACAGTGTCAGAGAAATGTGGGATTATGTTTATTGACATTGATTAAGGAAGAGCGATACGCTGCTTTTGCAGTAGATCAAGCACACTTTTATTACTATAAACACTCATGCCACAATAGGTAAAAAAAACTTCCACTTGTGATTTTCGCCATGTTTTTGATTTTGATTTTGATTTTTTTTTTTGGGATATACTTTAATGATCCCCGTAGAGAAATTATGCTCTGCATTTAAACCATCCTAGCTGTGTAGCTAGGAGCAATGGGCAGCCACCTTGCAGCACCTGGGGACCAACTTCAGTTTGTCTTGCCATGCCTTGGTCAGGGGCACAGACAGGAGTATTAACCCTAACATTCATGTATTTTTGAGTTATTTAAGTGTATTTAAGATCCAGTCTCCTGCAGACCCAATTTAAGAGCATACTATGTCTCGTCGTTAAACCAGGGTGTCGGCCTCTTTAGTCGCATAGGTGCAACTGAATCGAGAAGACTTAGAGAAGGCCACATTTAAGTCACTAGTGAGATTTTTTAGCAGAGTCTGTCTCTACAGTGAAAGTAGCCAACACTTCAGGCAGCTGCTGGCCAAATGCAGCTACAGTGGAGGGACCAATGTGGTGAGTGGCAATTACATCTATGCTGACATTAACAGGACAGGCCAATAATTCAAATTTGATGAGAAAATGATCTGACACAGCAGATATGGTAGGCAAAACAGTCAGATCAGAAACAGCTATCCCTTTAGATAAAACCAAATCAACGGTGTTACCACTGCAATGCAGCTGATTCTTGAACAAACTGAGCAAACGCAAAAGTATCAGCAAGCTTGCCAGAAAGGCTTTACTTAGATCACCAGCCCTATTCAGATGAATATTTAAATCACAAATCTCATCAGAATGAGTAACAAGACCTGAGATAAATTCTCAAAATTCTTCAAGAAATTGTGAGTAAGGGCCAGGAAGTTGATAGAGTATCACAATGTGGACTGAGCCGAGTCTATTCATCATGGCTGAGGGAGATGGACTTAGAATAAGAACCTCAAATGATTTGAATTTAGATTCAAGTTTAGAAGTTAATCTAAAATAGACTTAAATATTAAGGTGACACCCCCACTTTATTTTTTTTAACAGATTGCCAAAAGCCTATCATTGCTAATCATTCAAGCTATTTGTAATATTGGACTTTTGGCTTTTAGTTACATTATACAGATGTAACACATATAGGCCGATAGGTTAAACAAACATTTTCTATTGTGCCAGCCCTTATGATATGTGCAATTGCTTATTTGTATTTACTATTTGTGTTCCATGAACTTGGTAGTGCCAAGAAAGGGATGGACTGTAAACATTAGGGAGCTGCTGTCTATGGAAGTGGCCTCTTACATGCATGCACCTATATGGGGGTTCTACATTTGGTGACTGAACCCATCTTTGCCGATGCAGGCTGATCAGACTTAAAGACTAGTTTAAGTGATCAGTCTTGCCTGCCGTCTTGAGCCTGTACATACTAGGCAACAGGGGACTGAGGGTTTAATAGTTGAAGGCTCATTTGCCCAATTCTTCATATATGGTTTGAAATTTAGCCTAATTTTAAAAAAACATGTCAGCTCAAAAAGGAAGTCAAAAAACAAAGCGGACCAAAGAAGACAATGCGATGACCAGCAGATGAATAATATCACTCTCATCAAAGTTCCAGTCAAAGTACAAGTAAATAAACAAATACAGCACATGAACAATTTGTTTTTAGTGTAGTTTGTACAGCTGTCACTCTGCTTCAAGCTCAACTAAAACAACAGCCAAGACATTGCACATTGAAGAAAACTTGGCTTGAGAAACGGCTGTGATTGTATAGTACATAAAGAGTAAATGCGTCCACAGGAGCAATTGTCTTAGCCATAGTCATTAAAAAAATTCCCCTTGTGTGTACAGGTCAAATTTATTGTTCATAAAGCAACTGCGCATCCTGTCTGTTCTGTTTATCTTTCAAAGCTTCCAGCCAAGTGGCTTTTGGCGGAATTGGTTTCTGATTTCAGTCATTGACCTGTTCACACTACGTGATGCAGTCATGACAAAATTAAATATTCCAAAAAAGTCAGCCCTATAGACTGTGCAGGAATTTGTGTGTGTGTGTGTGTGTGTGTGTGTGTGTGTGTGTGTGTGTGTGTGTGTGTGTGTGTGTGTGTGTGTGTGTGTGTGGGCTGGGTGGGTGATGGACTCTTGAGTCTTGAGCCCTTTTACATTAGAGGATAACTTTCCCCCAATTATCAGCTTTAGTCGACAAGGACAGCCGAGTGTAAGAATCAGCCAGATTTTTGCCAAGTGTAGAGCCGTCTTTACACAAAGCCTAAAGTGAATTTAGTCATACTGTCCTGTCCTACACAACATATTGAGTCAGTAGGCCCCTCAGGATATTATTCCTATATATATATATATATATATATATATATATATGTGTATGTGTATGTGTGTGTGTGTGTGTGTGTGTGTGTGTGTGTATATATATATGTGTGTGTGTGTGTATGATATATATTTGTGTGTGTGATATATCATATCAGTAGTAATCACCAAAAAACAAAAAACTAAATATTTTGATATCATGTTTTTAACAGACAGACAAATGAATGCTATTGCCTATGTCAGAGATGGGGTCAGGTTCATGCACATTATAACTGTAAGCAAGTACATCGCAGCAGTATGTCACCTAAAAGGGTTTATCCGTCTGGCGCAGAGAAGCAAAAGAGGAGGAAAGCATAGGAGGACAAAAAACAGCAGGATAAAGGTATGTTTTCACGACCAATTACGGCATGTTATCATGAGCCAAGGCATGGCGAGCTAATGTCAATGAATTGTCTGCTGGTTTATTTTAAGACTTTCCAGCACAGTAGTAAGTCATGACAATGGTATGGTAACGATCAAGCATGGACATAATATTGTCGGTGGTGGGAGGTGGGTTTACCGTGGGGGGTGGGCCAAATCAAATTCTGCTTAGGGCCCCATAAAGCCTTGGGCCGGCTCTGGACTCACCCCTTCTGTGGGACTTTGGATTTTATGGCATAGTGGTACACTGACTGTGAATAGCTGTGGACCCTGGATAAGGTGGAGTGTCTGTGTTTTTCCTGGTCTGCAGATTTGTTCAGTTTGAAAGCCCACATTTCTAAATCTCCATTCTCAACAAAACAGCATTCGAATTGGCATCATGTATTTCTTTATATTTCTGACCATTATTCGATGCAATCCTGGACTGAATGAACTAAACAGGCACAACAGCGAGAGTAAATGTATTTTGTTACACTCCAAACAACCCTCAACTTCACCAATGAGAATTTTTTTAGTCATATCAACAGTGATTCAGTCCAGTTCATCAACTGAAAGTTTACCACTCTCAAATGCAAGTCAACGAGATCCTGTATCTTCAGAATCTAATGCTGTTAAATGACTATTTTGTTATCTCAGAGACCTCTTTCTCACAGTTTGTAAGTTACGATGTTCCTGAAAAATAATTTGCTGTCAAGTTAAAATCACAATGTATGGTTATGCTTTTACTAAAGCTGTTTGGAAATGTTAAGCCCAATCCTGGGCCTACTACCTCTGTGCAATGTTTTTTCCATTCCCTCAGATTTCAAAAGTAGAAAAGGCCTTGGTCTTGTACGTTTATTTATTTATGTATTTTAGTACTTTATTAATCCCCAGCCACTGAGGATGCCCAAGCCAGTGCATTCTGAGTGCCGGTCCCAAGCCCGGACAAATGAGGAGGGTTGCATCAGGAACGGCATCCAGCATCAAATCTTTGCCAAATCAAATATGGGGATCATAAATAAGATTTCCATACCGGATTGGTCGAGGCCCGGGTTACCAATGAGTACTGTTAACCAGCAAGGTGCTGGTGGAAACTATGCTACTGTTGGGCGAAGGAGAAGGAGAGGGGGAAGGCATGTCCAGAGGCAGCTAGAGATGAGGAAAGGTAGGTGTTCTGAGGTGAGAGTCAGAACTTTGAATGTTGGCACTATGACTGGTAAAGGGAGAGAGCTGGCTGATATGATGGAAAGAAGAAAGGTAGGCATATTGTGTGTGTAAGAGACCAGGTGGAAGGGGAGTAAGGCCAGGAGTATTGGAGGTGGGTTCAAACTCTTCTATCATGGTGCGAATGGGAGGAGAAATTGGTTAGGGGTAATTCTGAAGGAAGAGTATGCCAAGAACGTGCAGGAGGTGAAGAGAGTGTCAGACAGAGTGATGAGTATGAAGCTGGAAATCGAAAGTGTATTGCTGAATGTTATCAGCGCATATGCCCTGCAAGTTGGGTGTGAGATGGACGAGAAAGAAGAATTCTGGAGTGAGTTGGACAACGTGGTGGAGAGGGTACCCAAGGAGGAGAGAGTGGTGATTGGAGCAGACTTCAATGGACATGTTGGTGAAGGGAACAGAGGTGATGAGGAGGTGATGGGAAAGGTATGGAGTCAAGGAGAGAAATGTGGAAGGACAGATGGTGGTTGATTGTGTGAAAAGGATGAAAATGGCTGTGGTGAATACATATTTCAAGAAGAGGGAGGAACACAGGGTGACATACAAGAGTGGAGGAAAGTGCAAACAGGTGGACTATATCTTATGTAGAAGGCACAAACTAAAAGGGATTTGAGACTGCAAGGTGTTGACAGGGGAGAACGTAGCTAGGCAGCATCGGATGGTGGTCTGTAGGAGGACTTTGGTGACCAAGAGGAGGAAGCGAGTGAAGACACAGCCGAAGATCAAATGGTGGAAGTTCAAGAAGGAAGACTGTTGTGTGGAGTTCAAGCAGGAGTTGGTGGTAGTGAAGAGTTCTCAGATGGCTGGGCAACCACTGCAGAAAGAGTGAGGGAGAAAGCTAGGAAGGTACTTGGTGTGTCATCAGGACAGAGGAAGGAAGACAAGGAGACTTGGTGGTGGAATGAGGAAGTACAACAAAAGTATACAGAGGAAAAGGTTGGCAAAGAAGAAGTGGGATAGTCAGAGAGATGAAGAAAGTAGACATGAGTACAAGGAGATGCAGCGTAAATCGAAGAGAGAGGTGGCAAAGGCAAAGGAAAATATGTATGGTGAGTTGTATGACAGGTTAGACACTAAGGAAGGAGAAAAGGACTTGTATCGATTGGCTAAACAGAGGGACCGAGACGGGAAGGATGTGCAGCAAGTTAAGTTGAACAAGGATAGAGATGGAAATGTGCTGACAAGCGAGGAGAGTGTGCTGAGAAGGTGGAAGGAGTACTTTGAGGGGTTGATGAATGAAGAAAATGAGAGAGAGAGAAGGTTGGATGATGTAGGGATAGTGAATCAGGAAGTTCAGTGGATTATCAAGGAGGAAGTGAGGGCAGCTATGAAGAGGATGAAGAGTGGAAAGGCAGTTGGTCCTGATGACATACGTGTACAGGCATGGAGATGTTTAGGCGAGATGGCAGTGGGGTTTTTAATTAGATTGTTTAACACAATCTTGGAAAGTGAGAGGATGCCTGAGGAGTGGAGAAGAAGCATACTGGTACCGATTTTCAAGAACAAGGATGATGTGCAGAACTGTAGTAACTACAGAGGTATAAAGTTAATCAGCAACAGCACAAAGATATGGGAAAGAGTAATAGAGGCTAGGTTAAGAGGAGAGGTGACAATTAGCAAGCAGCAGAATGATTTCATGCCACGAAAGAGCACCACAGATGCGATGTTTGCTTTGAGAATGTTGACTGAGAAGTATAGAGAAGGCCAGAAGGAGTTATAGTGTGTCTTTGTACATTTAGAGAAATCATATGACAGGGTGCCGAGAGAGGAGGTGTGATGTTGTATGAGGAAGTCGGGAGTTGCAGAGAAGTATGTAGGAGTGGTGCAGGAAATGTAAGAGGGAAGTGTGACAATGGTCAGGTGTGCGGTTGGAATGACAGATGGGTTCAAGGTGGAGATGGGATTACATCAAGGATCAGCTCTGAGCCCTTTCTTGTTTGCAATGATGATGGACAGGTTGATGGACAAGATCAGGCAGGAGTCTCCATGGACGATGATGTTCGTGTGTGACATTGTGATCTGTAGCAAGAGTAGGGTGCAGGCTGAGGAGAGCCTGGAGAGGTGGAGGTATGCACTGGAGAGAAGAGGAATGAATGTCAGTAGGAGCAAGACGGAATACCTATGCGTGAATGAGAGGGAGGATGGTGGAATGGTCAGGATGCAAGGAGTAGAGGTGACAAAGGTATATGAGTTTAAATACTTGGGGTCAACTGTCCAAAGTAATGGGGAGTCCAGTAGAGAGGTGAAGAAGAGAGTGCAGGCAGGGTGAAGTGGGTGGAGAAGAGTGTCAGGAGTGATTTGCGACAGAAAGGTACCAGCAAGAGTGAAAGGGAAGGTTTGCAAGATGGTTGTGAGACCAGCTATGTTATATGGTTTGGAGACAGTGGCACTGACGAAAAGACAGGAGGTGGAGCTGGAGGTGGCAGAGTTGAAGATGCTAAGATTTTCATTGGGAGTAACAAAGAAGGACAGGATTAGGAACGATTATATTAGAGGGACCGCTCTGGTTGTATGGTTTGGAGACAAAGCAAGAGAGGCAAGATTGAGATGGCTTGGACATGTGTGGAAGAGAGATGCTGGGTATATTGGGAGAAGGATGCTGAATATGGAGCTGCCAGGAAAGAGGAAAAGAGGAAGGCCAAAGAGAAGGTTTATGGATGTGGTGAGGGAAGACATGCAGGTGGCTGGTGTGACAGAGGAAGACGCAGAAGACAGGAAGAAATGGAAACGGATGATTGCTGTGGCGACCCCTAACGGGAGCAGCCGAAAGTAGTAGTAGTAGTAGTAGTAGTA
This sequence comes from Lampris incognitus, assembly GCF_029633865.1. Taxonomy (NCBI): domain Eukaryota; kingdom Metazoa; phylum Chordata; class Actinopteri; order Lampriformes; family Lampridae; genus Lampris; species Lampris incognitus. Next base: position 38,352,428 of record NC_079220.1, on the reverse strand, counting down.
GATTAATCCTTGTGAGGCAATTATTTTGCTGCATTTAACCCCTCCTAGCTGTGTAGCTAGGAGCAGTGGGCAGCTGCCATGCAGTGCCCGGGGACAAACTCCAATTCGTCTTGCCATGCCTCGGTCAGGGGGACAGACTTAACAGTATTAGCAGTATTAATCCTAATATGCATTTCTTTTTGATGGTGGGGGAAAGAGGAGCACCCGGAAAAAAACCCACTGCAGACACGGGGAGAACATACAAACTCCACAAAGAGAACAACTTGGGATCACCCCCCAAGATTGGACAACCCTGGGGTTTGAACCAAGGACTTTCTTGCTGTGAGGCAACAGTGCTAACCACTGGGCCACTGTGCAATGTTAGAAGTCTTGCCCCTAAAATAATATATGACAAACGCTGACTTAATAGTTCTATCCAAAACTTGACTTAAGAAATTGGTAACTGATGACTTTTTATTGATGGTTATAAAGTCTATAGAACTGATAGGGTATGTAAGTGAGGCGGGGTTGCCATCTTTGTCAAATCAAAGTTCATTAGCTCTGTAACTGTAAATTACTAAAGCTAAACAATTTGAGGTCTTATCCATCCAAATGGGTGTATCAAAGGATTCTTCTATCATTGTGGTTGGTGGTTATAGACCCCCATCTGCCTCAAAGGATGTTTTTAAATCTATTTCAGATCATTTACATGAATTCAATGACTGAATTCACCCTAATGGGTGATCTAAATTGGGACTGGCTTTCATTGAACTCAGATTGTTTTAAAGACTTGTGTGACTCTTTAAACCTTGTACGCCTACAAGGCCAAATCCTAAAGCACAAAATAAATCTACTTTGCTTGAAGAATACATCTCACACATACACCTCAACTGGCATATTTTACAATGATGTCAGTGATCATTGTGCAATTGCTTGTGCCAGGAATACAAAATCCCCAAGGTAAAAAAAAAAAAAAAAACGCAAAAAACTTTTATTTTTAAATTATATTTTAAATACTTTGAAGAGCAGGCTTCCCTTCATGATTTGTATTACAGTGATCTAAGCAGAGTTACTCTGATTCCAGATGTTGAACTGACATGGGAATATTTTCACTAAATTTTCCTTCGTATCTCAAATAAATGTTCCCATTAAGAAGTTTAGGATAAGTGGTAGGGACAATCCCTAGTTCTCAGTCTTTCAGAACTCATTCGTTTAAGAAATAAATCTTGGGCACAAGCTAGATTTTCACACTCCTCTACTTATTGTGCCGCATTTCGAACCTTAAGGAAAAGTGCACCTTTATGATCAGAAATACCAAATCAGAGTTTTAAAGTCAGTTACAGAGAACCAAAATAGCCCCTTAAAATTCTGGAAGTTAATTAAATCCCTGTCAGGTACAAATGTTGCTTCAAGCCTCCCTGAACACATTCTGGTTGGCACAGATGAAATAAATGACAAAGCTAACATGATCAATCAGTTTAACGAACTTATCCATGCTGGGTCTATATTGGAAAGTTCAAATGTAAATGCATCTGTCCTATGTTCTTTCACTACTACTACTACTACTACTACTACTCTTGGCTGCTCCCATTAGGGGTCACCAGAGTGGATCATCCGTTTCCATCTCTTCCTGTCATCTGTATCTTCCTCTGTCATGCCAGCCCCCTGCATGTCCTCCCTCACCACATCCATAAACCTCATCTTTGGCATTCCTCTTTTCCTCTTCCCTGGCAGCTCCATCTTCAGCATCCTTCTATCAAAGTCAAAGTCAAAGTCAAAGTGTCTTTATTGTCCCTTGCAGGGAAATTGGTTTGCAGCCAGTATAAAAACTCTCATACAAAGACAAAACATACAAACACCAAGGCGGAATTGACAACAGGACATAGTGGGCAAGGAGAACCAAAGTAGATCAGATATAAAATATGAAACATAAAATATAAAAAATATAAAATATATAAAATAAATACAGATCAAGGAAACTAGCGAACTGCAGACAACAGATTAATACTATTTACTCTTTTAACAATTGGATGGCAGTGGGGACAAAGGAAGCCCTGTATCTCTTAATCCTAATACAGGGCATCCTCAACTGATGACCTGAAGGTAACAGCTCAAACTCTGGCCGAAGGGGGTGACCTTGGCACTCCAGAAGAGAAGTAGCCTTCCTGAACACCCTCCTATTATAAAGGTCAGTAAGCTAGCCCACTTGATAAGTCTATCGAGCCGTTTTTTACCGGCCAGAGTCAAGTCACCAAACCAAGCCACAATACAGTACATTAAAACTGTTTCAATAAAACTTCTATAAAATAGAGTCATCATCTGGGAGGAGATATTAAATGTACACGTTTTCCTCAGGAAAAAAAAAGTCTTTGTTGGACCTTCTTTGATGTGGAAGCAACGTGAGTTTCAAAGCATAATTTTTTGTCGAGAACAACCCGCAGATATTTGTAGCTGTCCACAAGCTCAGTGTCAGCACCTTTAATGCTGGTTGGTACAGGACTAGGAGGAGTCTTTCTAAAACTGATTATCATGTCTTTAGTTTTAGACACATTTAAGTGGAGAAAGGACTCATCACACCAAGATACAAAATCGTCGACCACAGGTCCATGTTGTTCCTCCTCCCCTTCAAGAAGACTTACAATCACTGAATCATCTGCAAATTTGAATATGTGTCTGATGGTATGGTTGCTGTGACAGACATTCGTGTACAAGATGTAGAGTAATGGGGAGAGGCAACAGCCCTGAAGGAACCCGGTTGAAGAGCACAGCTGATTTGAAAAGCAGCCATTAACCCTGACACACTGGGACCTATCAGTCAAGAAGTCCAGTATCCAGCCAACTAGATTGAGATCCAGTTTGAAAAGATGAATTAGCTTATCTGCTAACAGATGTGGCTGGATTGTGTTAAAGGCTGAGGAGAAATCATATCATGTCAATATCTGGACATGCCTTCCCGTTCTCCGTCTCCTCCGCCCAACAGTAGCATAGTTTCCACTCTGGTCTGACAGGACGCAGAAGAGGGCCAGGCTAAGCTAACTGCTAGCCCATGCAGACCGGCAGTTCCGACAGTCATCCTGGCTGGCGTTGGTTCTCCTGGACAGTGATTTTTTTTCTTTGTTAAGTTTAGATATATGTGTTTGTTTGGATATATGTGTTCTTGTAGTTCTTGTAGTTTTTGGATATGTGTTTTTGTCTTTGTGTTGCACTGCTGTGGGCTGGGGGAAACGATGTTTTGTTTCATTTCATGTGTGCAAGTACATGAAATTAAATGACGAAATTTTCTGATTTTTTTTCTGATTGTAATTCTGAGTGTCATCTTTGGGGTCATTCCGTTTGGTGCACATTTAAATGCTACTCAGGCAAATCTGTTGGCCTACACCACTCTATTAGCTAGGAGATTGATACTGTTCAAATGAAAGGAAGCTTTCCCTCCTACTGTTGCACATTGGATTGAAGAGGTTATGCATTCACTGAAATTAGAAAATATCACAATTACCATGAGAGGATCTCTATCCAAATTCCACTCAACATGGAAGGCCTTTTTAGACTTTGTGGAGGAGTTAGATGCTTGGTTGGTGGCTAGGATTGATGGGCTTGCAATCTAGTTGTCAACCCTTTCTCGTCTATTCTCTTTTTTAGTTTTGCTTATTTATTTACTTTATTTGTTTACTATTTTTTAGTTAATTTCCCCTTTTGTTCATTTAATTTATGGTTTTTACTTGTTTGCTTTGTTATTTTTTGCTACGGTTTAATTTATTCATGTTGTTTCAGGTGGCATGCCAGGTAGGTGGAAGTGTGATGGGGGGTGTTGTATGGGTCTATGGGGAGGGTGGGCAGTAGGCTGGGGTTGTAGCTGTTCGTGTGTTTTGAAAATTGAAAATAAACCTTGTTTAGAATATGTGATCCTTGGCCAATTGGGTGGATGCCATCATGACGAAAGAAGGCTGAGCATTTCCAGAAGAGGTTAAAATTGTCAATAAAAGCTATGTGCAAGCTCTATGGGTTAATTGCAGCCACGCGTGGAGGCTAAGAGTCTGGCTAAAATTACCCACGCCATGCTCGATTGAAGGGACGGGACCAGAGATAAAGATTCATTTAATATTGACCGTGAGAGAGTCAATAAGTTTGCTGAAGTCACGTTTTAATATTTCAGAGGTCATTCTGGAAATGTCATTAGAGCCAACATGGACAACAATATCCTGGGTGAGGGGGTGCTTGGCCAGGATGCTGGAAATTGTTTACAGGATCAGTCATCTTGGTGCCTGGAATGCAAAAAAAAAGTCACTGCAGACTTTTCCGTAAATTTCTTCACACTTGAATCGTCAATAATGAGCAAAGTTGAAGGGGAGGTGTCATGTAGAAAGTTGCACCCATCGTGATCGAATGGATGGAGAAGTATGGACAGAGAGAGGGGCAGGAGCTCCCCACTGCACCATTGTAAAGTGCGGTATGGAGTAACGAACTCTGGTGCGGGAGAAGTGCCCAGGTGTGACTGATGGAGGAATCAGAGGGGAGAGTGAGCTGTAGGACCCACATCACAGCAGGACAGATGGAGGAGAAGGCTGGGATTCCCTAGCCATAGGAAGAAGGTCATGCAGGTTGAGGATATCAAGTTCATTTTCCAGCTGGATGTCATAGATAGGAGGTGTTTGAGAGGAATGCCTCCCTCTCTTGGTGTGAGCACTGACCAGGGACCAGGGCTTGTGGTGGGATAGAGTAGAGGTGACCGGGACTTTAAGTCTAGCCCTGAGCTGGACCCGGGATTCATTAGGGGTGATGAGGAGAGGCAGGATCAGCAGCAGGACAGGGAGCAGTGGCATCAGGCTTTCGAGCACAGGTTGTGTCAGTCCACGCTGGGCCAAAAGTGATGATGTCCATGAACTTCTCAGCTTCCTGAATCTGGTAGAGTATGGAGATTCTCCCTTCCAACTCCGCAATATTATTAGCAAGACGGGCACAGCTGACACAGTCAGATGGGGAGGTGAATGGAGCCATGGATTATAGATATGTTGGTGACACAGGCCCAACAAGTGGACCCACTGAGGAAATTAGGCTTCAGATGATAGTTGGTAGTGTCCTGACACCTGTTATCTGCAGTCACCATTGTTAAGTTTGTTAGCTCACATGCTGAAAATAAGCCAGCTTATGCTAAAAGTGATTCAACCTGCAACAGGCTGTTCCAACCAGGAAACTAATAACTTAAAATCTGAGCATCCAATGACTAAAATCTTTTACCTTGTTAAAACATATAGATAAAGCAACCAGGATCTGAAAGTGTAGCATAAAATGTGGCTTAAAACTGGATAAAAATGTAAATTTAGGACCAAGGCTGCAAGTCATTAATTGTTATACTGAGTGGTACTTAACTCTAATGTACTACTACACTAATGACAGTAATGTAAATATTGCTGCACACCAGCACACACACACACAAACACACACACACACACACACACACACACACACACACACACACACACACACACACACACACACACACACACACACACACACACACACACACACAAACACTAGCACGTTCTTCGATAGTCCTCTCATTTACTCTTTTTCTCAGCGCTGTAGAGGGCCAGGGTGTTTGATGTGTTAGTTTGGAATTGTGATTATCATTTGGACCTATGCTGATTTTATCACCCATCTCTGCTAATAAAGGTTGGACTAAAGAACTGTGTCTGCTCGAGTCCTAAATCACTCTCTATTTGCTATATAGTGCGTGAAATTCACTTTTCTCTGTTTTATTTGAGTGTCTGAATTCTAACTGTTGAATTTACTCACAATATAATGTTCTCAAAAAGTCTCACAGTGCAACTGAAAATGTAGTATCCAATGCATGTAAGTAAGTAAAGTTTATTTAGTATAGCACCTTTCACAGTGCAAGGTCAAAAAGTGATTCTCAAGAGTAAAATTGTTAAAAAAAATAAGTCCATAAAACAGTAAAAAAGAAACAAACAGTTAAACATAAGCAATAAAACATCTTAAAAACACACAAAATTACAAACACTAGGCAGCACAAGGCGAGTCAAAAGCCAGTGTCAATAAGTGGGTTTTCAAAAGCTTTTTAAAGGCATCAAAAGAGACCGCAAATTGTATCTCTATAGGAAGAGCATTCCACAGTGTCAGAGCCACAACTTCAGAGGCACAATCACCTTGTTTTCAGAGGAAAGCGAGGGACAACCACTAAACCCTGGTCAGAAGACCTAAGCAACCTACTGGTGATATAGAAGGCTGGATCAGGTTGCGGGTATACACAAGTGCCTGACCATGCAGAGCTCTTTATGTGAAAACAAGAACCTTGAAATGAATCCTAAACTTGATGAGAAGCCATTGTAAAGAAGAAAAGATGGGTGTGATGTGAGTTGTCCTACTGTACCTGGTCAACAGCCTTGCAGCAGCATTCTAGACCAATTGTAGACAGTCCAGAATGCTGTACACTATGCTAAAAATACCAAAATACAATGTGTTGCCTCTTATGTGCTCTGTTTGTGCAATCTTTTCAATGTCAAATACTGAGGGACAGGATAAGAGAAATCCACAAAATTATTATTGTCATATCCAACATCTCCATTTGTCACTCCCTAAGTACCCTATTAAGTTTTGATATGTGGGGAATAGTGGATGAGAGAACAAGGGAATGATTCTGAACACAGCTAAGGTGCAGTGGTGGTGCCGTGGAAACCACTGGGTGACTGGGGGTAGGAGCCGGTGCATATTTACAAAAACACAAACAGAAACTCCAAACAGCTGTCAGTGTACATTATTTCAACCCAGTCCAAAATAATGTGCTCATTCCCCTCCATCTAACCTTCAATAAATTCACTGTTTGCTTGCTTCTCAGGGCTCTGCAGACTCCTACACCAGCCGGCCATCGGACTCGGATGTGTCCCTGGAGGAGGACCCAGAAGCTCTGAGGAAGGAAGCCGACAGACAGGCCCTTGCCACACTTGAGAAAGCCAAGGTCAGAGGTCAACTCTTGTTTCATCCTTCATAAACCTCACCCCATCCCTCATCCCTCCCACATCCAGCTCAGTAATGATAATAATATTGTTAATTTTGAGGATTGTCAGTCAATTAGAGTATTAATTCAAATGGTTATTATTGCAAAATTTTTCACATTAGTTGTTGGTGTTTTTACAATGGTAAAACTTTTCATCAGTATTCACAACAGCACTGACAGCATGATTTCTCTTCATAACTTGAAAGCATCTAACCAGTCAGACCATTTTGGAGAGCCACTCGGTGAATACTATTGTCTGCTCTCTCATGCATCACTGCTTCAGACTAAACCTGTGGCATTTGCTGTACGGACAAATGTGGGTTACAACTCTGGCCCCAACGATGACGTTCCTGTGCAAGGCATGGCCATATCCTTTGAAGCTAAAGACTTCTTGCACATCAAAGAGGTTAGGGCTGTCCAATCACTTCCTGTCATTTCAGTTCTGCTCCACAAACATGGTGTTACAATCACATTTCTTTTTGTATATGTTTGATGTGGGGATAAGTACATTCACACACACACACACACACACACACACGTATATATATATATATATATATATATATATATATATATATACACTACCGTTCAAAAGTTTGGGATCACCCAAACAATTTTGTGTTTTCCATGAAAAGTCACACTTATTCACCACCATATGTTGTGAAATGAATAGAAAATAGAGTCAAGACATTGACAAGGTTAGAAATAATGATTTGTATTTGAAATAAGATTTTTTTTACATCAAACTTTGCTTTCGTCAAAGAATCCTCCATTTGCAGCAATTACAGCATTGCAGACCTTTGGCATTCTAGCTGTTAATTTGTTGAGGTAATCTGGAGAAATTGCACCCCACGCTTCCAGAAGCAGCTCCCACAAGTTGGATTGGTTGGATGGGCACTTCTTTGAGCAGATTGAGTTTCTGGAGCATCACATTTGTGGGGTCAATTAAACGCTCAAAATGGCCAGAAAAAGAGAACTTTCATCTGAAACTCGACAGTCTATTCTTGTTCTTAGAAATGAAGGCTATTCCATGCGAGAAATTGCTAAGAAATTGAAGATTTCCTACACCGGTGTGTACTACTCCCTTCAGAGGACAGCACAAACAGGCTCTAACCAGAGTAGAAAAAGAAGTGGGAGGCCGCGTTGCACAACTGAGCAAGAAGATAAGTACATTAGAGTCTCTAGTTTGAAAAACAGACGCCTCACAGGTCCCCAACTGGCATCTTCATTAAATAGTACCTGTTAGAGCCTGTTTGTGCTGTCCTCTGAAGGGAGTAGTACACACCGGTGTAGGAAATCTTCAATTTCTTAGCAATTTCTCGCATGGAATAGCCTTCATTTCTAAGAACAAGAATAGACTGTCGAGTTTCAGATGAAAGTTCTCTTTTTCTGGCCATTTTGAGCGTTTAATTGACCCCACAAATGTGATGCTCCAGAAACTCAATCTGCTCAAAGAAGTGCCCATCCAACCAATCCAACTTGTGGGAGCTGCTTCTGGAAGCGTGGGGTGCAATTTCTCCAGATTACCTCAACAAATTAACAGCTAGAATGCCAAAGGTCTGCAATGCTGTAATTGCTGCAAATGGAGGATTCTTTGACGAAAGCAAAGTTTGATGTAAAAAAAATCTTATTTCAAATACAAATCATTATTTCTAACCTTGTCAATGTCTTGACTCTATTTTCTATTCATTTCACAACATATGGTGGTGAATAAGTGTGACTTTTCATGGAAAACACGAAATTGTTTGGGTGATCCCAAACTTTTGAACGGTAGTGTATGTATGTATATATATATATGTGTATGTATGTACGTGTGTGTATATGTATGTATGTGTATATAAATATATATATACACATATATATATATATGTGTGTGTGTGTGTGTGTGTGTGTGTGTGTGTGTGTGTGTGTATATATATATATATATTTATACTTCTGTATATACAGAAGTACAATAATGACTGGTGGATTGGGCGCCTGGTGAAGGAGGGCTGTGAGGTGGGCTTCATTCCCAGCCCTGTCAAACTGGAGAACACTCGTCTTCTGCAGGAGCAGAGGATGAGGCAGAACCGACTCAGTTCCAGGTAATGTAAAAGGTCCTTTATCTGTCAGTAGACAAACTAGCCCATAATACGGCTTGTCAAACCTGGATTTTAACTGATCTGCAACAACGCCTTATCACCAGGGGTGATGGTAAATTTCATAGAGGTTGGCCCCAGTGATAGTCAAGCAGCTGTATTTACCACCTTTGGAACAATATATATTCCCTACTGGTCCAGCTCAAATCCTTCCGTAACTCCATGTCTTCCCTGTTCCGTTTCCCTCTCAGTTCCTCTAGCGTCTAAATAAATAAAATGCTAAACCTGAATAGGATGTTCACGCTGCTTTTTGAAAGAAAAAAGTAATAATAATTAGGGATAGAAATGATTTAATATACTCTTGAAAAGCTGTGCAATAGGTCAACATGTTCTACATATTTTACCACAGCTCACCATTGCATCATATATTTTTATTTTATTTTCAATGTTTTTCAAAGTAGCCTAACCCTTTGCTTGTCACCCAATAGTAACTTGTGCCTGTCTTTCCCATCACAGTAAATCTGGAGGAAGTTCTAGTTTGGACGTTGCAACAGGAACCCGCAGGCCCACCCCACCAGGCACAGGTTAGCTCAGGGGTCATATGTTTAACTTGTGGATCATAATATTATTTGTGTGTGTGTGTGTGTGTGTGTGTGTGTGTGTGTGTGTGTGTGTGTGTGTGTGTGTGTGTGTGTGTGTGTGTGTGTGTGTTGTGTGCACGTAACGCAAAAAACTTGTAAATCGACCTTTTCATATTTTTACCTAAAATTTACAAAATCAACATTGACAAAAAAAAATATTATTAACAAACCCTTCTTGTGAGCTATAAACTTGCTCAACCCACAACTGAGCAAATTTATAACCTATCAGACAAAACCAATTGTATTTTACAAAAGTGCACAGTGTGACAACTGATGGTTTCATTTTCACATATTTTTAACATTAACTTAACATTTTGGAGATATAAGGTTCATCTAATTTTCTTCTAATAGTAGTGATGTGTGAATGAGCGAGTTGAGTGTGTGTGTGTGTGTGTGTGTGTGTGTGTGTGTGTGTGAGAGAGAGAAAGAGAGAGAGATTTTTTAAAGTTTTAAATTCAAACACTTTTTCCATGACACACAATAGTACTGTACAGTACAGTTAAAAACACAACAGTTTAATCACCTACTTAAAAATGGTATTACATATTAATGCATCACCTGCCACAGAATATATTGCATCATTATAGCACCACTTTTGATAAAATCACCCATGTTACTCATTCCTTTAAAGAATCTAAAATCAACCCAGGCTCTGGCTTTCACCAGTGAGATGAAAGAGGAAGTACTTCCTGTCCTGTCCTGTTCTCCACTCTGTTCTTCCTGCTACTGTAGATTGAAAGTTTGGCTTCCCCTACTACCAGATTCAGTAGTTGCCACTTAGAGGCGTCAGATTTTTTTGTACCCAACTCCCGAAATGAAGACAGTCTTAGACCACCTCTCACCAAACCATCTAAAAACATACTTCAGTGCATTAAAAATGTTATAGAGTCTATTGCATCTGTAAAAAACAATGAAAAACAGTCTCTACTTATCCAAAAAATGGGCATTTACTTGAAAATGTGGGGTTGATCACAGAGATAAAACTATTTGCTGCAATGGCACAATGTAGAATCCTCCATTGTAAATCACCAGTTCTTTAATTGATTAATTACTTATTTTTTAATTACTTTAATTAGGACTTAAGAGGTATAGTTTATATAGAATCTGTTAGGGTTTGTGGAAGACCCCAAGCGCACGACACCAGACAGAGATGGGGTTAGCCGAAAACTGGCGTACTTTATTCCTTACGCGTACAAATAGTCAGACATAGGAAGGCAATGAGTGACAAGGAAAAAAAACGGAAAGTCCAAGGGGAAAAAGGCTCGCGGGTAATCCAAACGGGAACACGACAGGATACTTCCACGGGGAAAATTTGCAAGGGAAAAACATGAACCAAGGGCTGGGATGAGTTCGTAGAGAAAAGGACCTTGAGAGGAGAGTGGCCGCTACTGCGGGTGCGGGGAGGTTACAACACGAACTGACAACGGGCACGTGGGAGGCCACCAAACTTAAGCCCAGCCCTGATGACTCTGCCCGGCCCTGACGAGCCGATTGGCTGCCGGCGCGGGGTGGGCGGGCCACGGTGCGGGGTGAGCGAGCCATAACAGTACCCCCCCCCCTCCATGGGAGCCACCAGGCGACTTGCCCGGCTTGTCGGGATGGGAACGATGGAACTCAGTGAGCAGCCCAGGGTCCAGGATGAGCTGGCGGGAGACCCAGCTACGTTCCTCCGGACTGTGGCCCTCCCAGTCCACCAAATACTGAAACCCCTGTCCTCGGTGCCGGACGTCCAGCAGCCGGCGGACCTTCCACTAGGGGTGCCCATCCACGATCTCAGGGGGAAGGCGGAGCCGGGGCCGGAGGCATCAGAGGACTGTGGGAGACAGGCTTAACCCGAGACACATGAAACACGGGATGGGTCTTCAAGGAAGCCGGAAGCTTAAGACTCACCGCCGCGGGGCTGAGAACCTTCCTGATCTCAAAGGGCCCGACAAACCAGGGGTTCAGCTTCTTCGCGGTGGACTGAAGCGGGAGATCCTTCGAGGACAGCCACACCCTTTGGCCTGGTTGGTACGTAGGTGCTGGGGACCGGCGTCAGTTGGCTCCCCGACTGGTGCGCTCAGCTGCCTGGAGCAGAGCAGCTCTGGTCACCTCCCAGACCCGTCGACACCGGTTCAGATGGGCCTGCACGGAGGGAACCGCCACGTCCGACTCCTGCACAGCAAAGAGAGGCGGCTGGTAGCCCAGGGACACCTCAAAAGGTGAGAGGCCGGTGGCAGAGCTGACCAGGGAGATGATGGCATACTCGACCCAGGGGAGGAACCGGCTCCAGGAGCTGGGCTTCTTGGCGGCCACGCACCGGAGGGCAGACTCCACGCTCTGGTTCATCCTCTCTGTCGGTCCGTTAGTCTCTCCTCTGGCTATCACCCACAGACTAACAGAGGCACCCAACCCCTTACAAAAGGCCCGCCATACCTGGGAGACGAACTGGGGCCCTCGGTCCGAGACGACGTCCAAGGGAAGGCCGTGGAGACGGAACACGTGGCTCGTCAGGAGGTCTGCCGTCTCAGAAGCCGATGGGAGTCTGGGGAGGGCCACCAGGTGCACTCCCTTACTGAAGCGGTCCACCACTGTCAGGATCACAGTTTTACCCTGGGAGGGAGGCAGTCCGGAGACAAAATCCAACGCCACATGGGACCAGGGCGGCTTGGAGTTGGAAGGGGCTGCAGCAGACCCGCGGGTGCCTGGTGAGAGGCCTTGCTGCGAGCACAGACGGAGCAGGCCCCTACGAAGTCCCTGACGTCGTTCCTCATGGTGGGCCACCAGAAATGCCAAGCCAGAAAGGTGAAGGTGCGGTGGACACCCGGGTGGCAAGCAAACTGACTGGCATGGCCCCACTGGAGAACTTGGGGCCGGACTGCGTCCGGGACGAATAGGTGGCGTGGAGGGACGTGGCTCGGGGCGGGATGGGACCGCAATGCCTGCCTGACCACGGTCTCGATGCCCCAGGTAACCACGCCAACCACCCTGGCCTCAGGAAGGATGGGAGTCGGCTCCTCTGTAGCTGGCTCCCTCCTCGGGTGTTGTCGGGACAGGGAGTCTGCCTTCGTTTTGTGGGACCCGGGGCGATAAGTCAGCATGAAGTCAAACCGACTGAGGAAGCTGGCCCACCGTGCCTGCCAACCATTGAGGTGCTTGGTTGCCCGGATGAATGTCAAGTTCTTATGATCCGTCCAGATGGTGAACGGCTGTTCCGCCCCCTCCAGCCAATGGCGCCACTCCTCCAGAGCAGCCACCACTGCCAGCAGCTCCCGGTTCCCGACATCGTAGTTCTCCTCGGCGGGGCGGAACCGGCGAGAGAAGAAGGTGCATGGGTGGACCTTCTGGTCAGACGCTGACCGCTGGGAGAGGACAGTCCCCAACCCGGTGTCTGAAGCGTCCACCTCCATGATGAACTGCCTCTTGGGGTCGGGGTGGAGCAGGACCGGGGCGCTGGTGAACCTCTCCTTGAGGGACTGGAACGCAGAGCGGGCAGCTGGGGACCAGATGAACGGCTGGGAGGGGGAGGTCAGCCTGGTGAGAGGTTCTGCCACGCGGCTGTAGTTCCTAATGAACCTCTTATAGAAGTTTCCAAACCCGAGGAAGCTCTGTAATTCCTTCCGTGATGTGGGATCGGGCCAGTCCACCACAGCCTGGATCTTGCGGGGGTCGGCCCGGGTCTTTCCCCTCTCAACGACGAAGCCCAGGTAGTCAACGGAAGGGGAATGGAACCGGCACTTCTCTGCCTTGACGAAGAGCCGGTTCAGGAGTAGACGTTGGAGTACCCGGCGGACATGCTGGACATGTTCCTCGAGGGTCCTGGAGAAGATGAGGATGTCATTGAGGTACACCACCACAAACTCGTCGAGCATGTCGCGGAGAATGTCATTCTTGAGAGCCTGGAATACCGCCGGGGCATTGGTGAGGCCGAACGGCATGACCAGGTACTCATAATGACCCCGGGGCGTCTTAAAGGCTGTCTTCCACTCATCCCACTTCCGGATCCGGACCTATAAGGGCACGTCGGGGGGATAGGCCGGGAGCAGCCTGGAGACATTTGGCATGACAGGAGGAGCTCCACTCCATGATGGTACCGGACGCCCAGGTGATGTGTGGCTCATGCTGCACGAACCAGGGGCGCCCTAGGATCGTAGGGACTAACGGGGACTGGATGATGAAGAACTGAAGTCTCTCCACATGGCTCCCTGCTATGGTGAGAGAGACAGTATGGGTGCATTGGGTGACGCTGGCCAGGCAGCGCTCGTCCAGCGCGGAGGCCTCCATGGGCTTCTCCAACGTCTCTAGTGGGATGTTAGCCTGGGCAGCAAACTCTGAGTCCAGGAAACACTCATCAGCTCCCGAGTCGAGGAGTGCACCCACCGTGAGCAGCTGGTCAGCCCAGGCCAGGGTAACGCTAACCAGATGGTTCTGTGGGGCAGGACGGCGGGAACAGGAAAGGCGGCTCACTAGGATCTCCCGGGGCTCCAGTGAGCCTAGTCTTTTGGCCGAGTGGGGCAACCGCTAATCAGATGTCACTTCTGGCCACAGTAGAGGCATTGACCCGCCTTGAACAAGGCCTCCCATTCGGCCGGATTAAGGCGCGTGCGCCCCAGCTGCATAGGTTCCTCCCTCATCGTGGCCTGAGGCGCGGAGGGAGAAACGGCCACAGGGAAAGTGGGGCGAGCAGGAGCAGGGGTCCTGTCAGGAGTGATGGACGACTGGGGAATGGACGGGGATCCACGCATGGCTCACTCGCGCCTCCTCTCCCGGAGGCGTCCATCGATGCGGATGGCGAGTTTGATCAGGTCATCGAGAGAGGTGGACTCCTCCCGGGTGGCTAGCTGGTCCTTGACAGCCTCGATGAGACCTCTCCGGAAGGTGACTCGAAGTGACTGGTCATTACAGCCGCTCTCAGCTACGGCCAGCCTGAACTCCTCCGAGTAGTCTATGACACTGCCACTGCCCTGCTGGATGCTGCTCAGCCAAGCACCAGGGTCCTGGCCACAGACTGGATGGTGGAATACCTTCCGTAGTTCCGCCACAAAGTCCCCGTAGGTGAGGCAGAAACTGGCCCTCATGGACCAGGAAGCAGTGGCCCACTGAGCTGCTCGGCCTTTGAGCAGGTTGGTCATGTAAGCGACACGGGCAGCATCAGACGTGAACATGCTGGGTTGGTGCATGAAGACCAGCTCGCACTGCATGATGAACGTGGCACAGGTCTCAAAGTCACCATCAAATGGTCGTGGGCTGGAGAGGCAGGGCTCCCGGGGAACTGGGTTGAGCCCCACAGGGTTAACTGGGGCAGCGGGCCCAGGGGGCGGGTTACCCACGACTCCAGGGGCAGGCTGGCCCAGCGGCTGGGTGGTGAGAGCCGCCGTGATGGTCTGCAACTGCCGCAGGATTTCTGATTGTTGGTTCGCCAACGCCGCCTGCTGGCTCGTTTAGTTACCCACAGAGGCCTGGAGGGGCTGGACCTGAGTCTGAAGATCCCTCACCGCAACAGAGGCCGCCTCTAGCTGCTGGGTGTGGGAGTTGGATCTGTCTGATGAGAGCTGCTTGAACCGGACTGGTCGGTACGCTCTCTGTGCCGGCTGGGGTCGTCATGGTCAGTTCGTACTGTTAGGGTTTGTGGAAGACCCCAAGCGCACGACACCAGGCAGAGATGGAGTTAGCTGAAACTGGTGTGCTTTATTACTAGCTCATACAACGGTCAGCACAGGAGGGCATCGAGCAACTTAGAAAACAGGAAGTCCAAGAAAAAATTCACTGGTAATCCAAACTGGGAACGCGGCAGGATACTTCCACAGGGAAACTTCACAAAGAAAACAGTAAACCAAGGGCTGAGAAAAACTCGGAGAGAAATGCACCGGGAGGGAAGAGTAACCACTCCTGCGAGGAGGTTATGGCACGAACTGACAACAGGCGCTGGGAGACCAGCAAACTTAAGCCCAGCCCTGACGACTAAACCCAGCCCTGACGAGTTGATTGGCTGCCGGCGCGGGGTGGGCGAGCCACGGCGCGGGGTGGGGTGGGCGAGCCGTAACAGCTGTACTTCACCTGTCTCCTCCTGTCCTCCCTCACCCACCTTACTGTCTGGCTGTACTTTACCTTTGTTCTCCTGTCCCTGCTCACTTTTCCTGGCTGTCTTCTCATTGTCCCCTTCTCGTTGTGGTTCTGTTGCTAAGTTTCCCCTCTTCCGGCAGGTGCCTTGTTAGAATCATTCCGTCCTGATGTAGAGTTTTTTTCTGGGCATGCTCTGATGAGCTGTCCCTTTCTACCACGATGAAAACCTCTCAAATTGTTGGATGTTACAAAAATTATATAATCAAAATTATCCACTCTGTTTGAAAGTGAAGTTCAGCTCCTCAGTCCTGTTGTTCAGGGCCGTCTGTTAACTGCCTTTAAATAAGGAAACTTACAACCTGTTATACTTTCCTTATTTGGGGAAACTCTTTTTCCGTGTCGAGATAATTCCCACGTCAACACTTCATCTCTAATGAACAGAGGAACATTTGAAAAAGTCACTTTTTTTGCCAGTGTGGCGACAGGCAGAACAGATATGAACAACGTATTGTTACAACAGCGGCCGGAGCGGAACCAAAAGAGGCAGTTCAGAGGCAGCGGAATCTTTAGCCACTGGGAGGGCAGATTTATTAACAAAATTAAACAAGGAAAAACACAAGAACAAAGTGTATTGTGTATGGTGCGTTGTTCGTCTTGTTTGTGGTACGTGTGTCTAAACTATGTGTGGTGACCAGCGGGTTGTGTTTGTCTAGGCTATGTGTAAGGATTTACTGTAGGTGTGGTGCGGTATGTAAATGGCGTGCCCAATGTATGAAATATGCATGCTGGCAAAGGTGTCCGTGATCCGTGATCCAGGAGAAGTCCAAGCGTGGTTTTCCAGGGTCCGTAACGCGTGATAGAGAGTGAGTCCTTTAGAGGTCCTAATCCAAAAGCCGGTAGTCCCAAGTGAGAGGTTAGGGTTCGTGGGAGAGGGCAGAGCTCGAGGGGTTTGACTGTGGCTTAGGCACGTTCTGGCGGCAACACAATGGGTTGGGTGGGGTCTTGTAGATTGGTGATGAGCTGATCACTCGCAGGTGTGGTGGTTGTAGATTGTAGACTGGTGCATTGTTGCTGCTTGTGTCTACGGGATGCTCTATGAGCGCGCGCAGACGTGTCTGGTGTTTCAGAGACAGATGATGGAGGTGTGTTTCGTGACCTCACGGTGGAGCCAGAGGGCCGAGCAGGGGCTGAACCACAACATGTAGTATGTTCACCTCAATTCCGTTCTCCACCACCGCGTTCGCTTTTTCAATGCGGTCAACAAATATGACCGCCGCATTGTTCATCCAAGCAGCGGACTTAGTCCTGATGTAACTCATAACCTGCCCCACGGCCAGAGTGCAGTCCTCCACAGAACAAGGGAAAGCCGGCACGATCTTAATGCCGTGCCATACCGGTGACTAGCACGCTGACCAGCAAACGCTGGCCGACTACAAACACACACAACTTCCCCCGCCCCAAAAAAAAATATCCCTATATACACACCAAACAAGCAAGGCCTACAATACACAATATTTACAATATTTACAATGAAATTTAAACATAGCAAAAAGTTTGAAATCACTCACTTCATAGAGTGAAACGCTTACACACCGCTCTTTTAGTCACGCCCCCATCCACTGAAAGAGAGAGAGGGGGGGGGGTTCCAGAAATACTTTAATAAAAATCACAAAAGAGTTACAACATAAAGACCAACATGGTCAGTAAAACAAGATTCACAGAATCTAAATCATCTCAGGACACTCCCCTAGATCAGCTCATCATCAACAATACAGCAAAGTACATTTTTACAACACCACAAATTGCGAAAACTTTCCAGATCTTCCATCATTTTGAAGTAGCAAAAATCTACTTTTAAACGAGCGCTTAACATTTTTATAAACACAAAAACAGCATCATCATCCCCAGCGTCCTCCCTTCTGTTTCTTCTGCTCAGGTACACGGCCATCTTTGCACTCCCCAGAATTAAATTAAGAAGCTGGCATTTGGCCTTGTTTTTCCGAGAGTACCTATAGCCCAGAATGAACATGGGTTTGGAAAAGACTTCCCCAAACAACCCAAAAACATTTTCCAGCAGAGTAAAAAGTGGCAGCAGTCGACAACATTCCATGAAGCAATTAAAGATAGTTTCACGATTAGAGCAAAATGGGCAATCATGGCTAACATCGGAATTAATGACAGAGACAAAAGCATTAACAGCCACGATGCCATGTAAAACCCTCCACTGCAGGTCTGCAGCTCTTTTGACCAATGGTGGTTTGTACAGCATTCTCACTCAGGACGAACACTGTCACTCAGACCTAAGTGAGCCCTCCTTTGGGGTGTCATGTTTACCATGTAATTTGTTCGTGTGCAGAACTTTAACATACATTTTGTACACCGACCTCCCATTTGGATCCTGAAAAGAAAAAAAGAGGGATCCTCACTTTTTAAAAGAGGTCCTGTTCAGTCCTTAAAATCTGGGGAAATGTTCACTGAAGAGAAAACATCCTTCTCATCAGGTCTAACAGAAGTGTTATAATACTGGCTCAACACTGTCCGCTCACCACTAGTGAGAGCTTCCCTCTATTTATTAAGCAGCAGCGTGAGGACATGACTTGATCTCAGTCCCAAGCGGGAGGCAAGATGAGCTGCATTGTCCATGTCTGGGCCTGCAAGCTGAACTACATGTCTCAGAGTCACCACGTTCGACACACAGAACTGCCTCAGCAGAGTTGGCCCCACTTGACAGACTGCACTGAAATGGATGCCATGTATGATTTGTTGCTGGAGTAGCCAAAACAAATTACCGTGTTGTCTCAGTCTCTCTTTAACAAATCCAACACCTTGAACAGCCCACAGTAGAAGTCAGGTAGGTCCTTGATGTTAAGCTGCCTCAAGTCCATCAAAACCAAAGATCTGTCCAGTCCCAGGCCACCTAGCTGACTCAGAATGGTGCAAGCCAGCGACCTCCACACTAACTCAGCAGGACTGTACAGAAACCTTTGCAGGAACTGGAAACAGAAGGTAGACCCCCCTGCTGCTCAGGTGGATCAGGCCCTGCTCTCCTTCAACCCTCAGCAGATACAGCATACACTGAGGCACTCAGTGCAATTTGTCCCAGAAGAAGTCAACAAGAAGAGCCTGGATCTTGGACAGCAGGTCTGGTGGGGGGGTCAACAACCGACAGGCGATGCCACAACATTGATGATATGATATCAAGCTGTTGACGATCAGGACTCGACCTCTGTAGGATATCTCGGTTAAAATCCACTTCGCCAAGCGACCTTTGACCATTTCAAGAACATTTTCCCAGCTTTTAAGAACAAGACTGATCACCCAGAAACACTCCTAAATATTTCCGCCCACCCACCTTCCAAGTAACCCCCCCAGGCAAACTGAGCTTTTTCTCCAATACGCCCTCAACACTGACGGCCTCGCTTTTGGTCCAGTTAACTTTGGTTGAAGATATTAAGCCAAACTGAATGATGTCCCTCTCCAACACATCAATATTGTATCATTGAGCACGCACACACTTGGTCGCCATTTCTATAACTGAACTTTATTTGCAGGTCTCTGCACATACATACAGGCAGTAGCTGTATAGCGCCCCTACAGGCCACTATCGGTACATCTCCCTTTTTCTAAAGAATAAGATAAAGTTGATCTTAAAGAATAAAAGATGATTATCTTCAATCTGTAACAGTACAATTATTACACTCCTCCCCCTTTTTTTCACAAAATTAAACACTGCTTTGGAACCATATAGCATACATTTACAAATGAGTCCAGAACCCAAAATGACCTCAAGAACAGAACTCCAAGGCTGCAATAAAACACAAAATAAAAAATAAAAAAACCCCACTCTGTGTGTGTTATTAGCACTCCTCTACAAGTCTCCTAGGTCTGACAATGATTCTACTTGGCCTTTGAACCCGCTCCACCCCCGGGGATGGTGGCTGAACCCGCTCCCCCCCAGGTGAGGGTGACTCGACGACAGGAGGGCTGTCTGCGTCTGATTGAGCATGCCCCCCTTCTATTTGCTCTCCCGGAGCCTCCCTGTCATGGCCATTCTCTACAGGCTGTGGTTCAGAGCGTGGAATCTTCAGCAGGTGTCTCCGCTTCCTGCGGATCGTGTTGCCGCTCTTGGTAAGTACCTCATATGATCTTGGAGCAGTCTCTTTGAGGACTTGTGCGACTGGTCCCCATCTTCCATCGCATCTGACTCTCACTAGGTCCTCTCGTTCCAGAGGTCTCAAGGGCCGTGCTCTTTTGTCATAGGCATGTTTGGACCTGTGCTCTCTCTGTGTGCGGTGGTCAGCGCGCTGGAGCAGGTGCTCCGCCGACAGCAGCTTTGTCTTGAGCTTCCTGTTCATCAGCAACTCTGCTGGCGAGTGGCCACATTCCAGCGGTGAAGCTCTGTAGTTGAGGACGGCCAGGTACGGGTCCTCACCCGCTTCCGCTGCTTTCTTTAGCAGCCGTTTGACGATTTGCACTCCCTTTTCCGCTAGACCATTTGACTGCGGGTACAGTGGGCCTGAGGTTACATGCTTGAATCCATACTGTTTAGCGAAGTCTGCGAACTCCTAACAACTAAACTGCGGCCCGTTATCACTTACTAAGGTTTCTGGAATACCATGCCTTGCAAAAATGGACTTAGAATGAGTGATCACTTGCTTTGCTGTAGTATCAGACAACAGCGCATATTCCGGATAGTTTGAATGGGAGTCAGCTACGATTAAATAGTCTCTCCCTTTCAGCTGAAATAGGTCTGCACCTACTTTTCTCCATGGCTCGGTCGGTTTGCTATGAGGCAGAAGCGGCTCTCTAGGCTGCATATACCTATGCTGTTGGCATATCTCACATTGTTGTACTAGAGTCTCAATATCTCTTCATGTATGGCCAAAACAGTACATCACGAGCCCGCCTCTTGCTTTTCTCGATTCCTAAATGGCCCTCATGTGCTAACTTGGCCATCTCTGATCTCATGGAGCTGGGAACTACTATTTCTTTACCTTTTAGGAGTACCCCGTCGATCACTGACAGTTCATCTCTGGTGTGGCGATACGGACTTGGCAGTATCCTGGCCTCATCTCCGGGTGAGAGGATGGCTGCTATGACATCCTGCAACTCTCTGTCGCTTGCCGTTTCCTGTGCGAGCTGGGCCCATTTCTCGTTTGATGCAGGCAGCTGGCCTTTCACGCAGTCCACATGGATTTGCACCTCTTGCTCGGTGCTGCTCGGGACCGTGCCCCTCAAACTCGCTCTGCTGAGAGCATCTGCCACTACTAAGTACTTTCCCGGACTAAACTCGAATGTCATGTGGTACTTCTGAAGACGTAACATAAGACGCTGGATGCGTGGCGGTGCAACCCCCAGTGGCTTTCTGGAAATGGCAATAAGCGGCTTGTGATCAGTCTCTAGTATTATTTCCCTGCCATAGATATATTCGTGGAACTTTTCACATCCGAAAACTGCGCCTAATGTCTCTTTCTCAATTTGCGCATAATTGCGCTCTGCAGGTGACATTGTTTGGGATGCGTAAGCAACAGGAGATCATTGTGTGTCGTGTAGTTGGAGTAGCACCGCTCCGAGACCCTCTTTGGATGCGTCAGTTGAGACTTTGACCGGTTTGTCAACATCATAGTATTTTAACACTGGCTCTTTGATCAGGTTGGCCTTTAACACCTCCCACTCATTTGCATGTTCGTGCTCCCACTGCCATTCATTTTGCTTTTCCAGTAGACTACGGAGGGCCTTTGTGTTAGCAGACATATTTGGTATAAACTTCCCCATGTAGTTGACTAGCCCTAACGCTCTTTGCAGGTCTGTTTTGTCTTTTGGCGCTGGCATCTCTACTATCGCGCTTATATTTTCTGGATCAGGCTGTATCCCTTCTGCGGACACCTTTTCGCCTAGGTAAGTAACCTCTGTCATCCCAAACTCACATTTCGACTTGTTTAGTTTAAGCCCTGATCTACGTGCTTGTTCTAGCACCCCGCGTAATCTCTCGTCATGTTCTTCTTTTGTTTTGCCCCAGACCACTATGTCATCAATAAACACACCCACACCCTCCATACCATCAAACAGCTGCTGCACTGTTTTGTGGAACACCTCTGGAGCTGAGCATATCCGAAACGGTAAGCGAAGAAAGCAGTGCCTTCCAAAAGGCGTGTTAAAGGTACAGAGTTTGGAGCTGTCTTCGTCTAGAACGATCTGGTAGAACCCTGATGATGCGTCTAACTTGGAGAAGAAGCGCGCGCCTGCCATAGCACTAGTGATGTCTGAGTTAGTTGGTAGTTTGTAGTGTTCTCTTTTGATCCACTTGTTCAGGTCTTTTGGGTCTATACAGAGCCTTAAGTCACCATTCTTTTTCTCAACTATTACCAGAGAACTGACCCACTCAGTTGGTTCCTCTATTTTCCTCACTATGCCCTTTTCTATAGGGATTGCAGTTCTGCTTTCAGCCTAGCTTTAAGGGTCACCGGCACCTTCCTTGCCGCATGGACGACTGGTTCTGCATTTGCTTTTAACTGGATTCTGTACTGCCCAGGTAGGCATCCTATACCCCTGAATACATCCCTGTATTGCTCTCTTATCTCCCCTGTGTCAGCTACAGTCTCATGCTGTTTGTCAGCTGCACCACTAGATGTCACTACAGACCTGTCAATTACATGCACTCTTTTGATAAGATCCAATCTCTCACAGGATTTCAGACCTAATATGGGCTGTCTATCGCCCTCAACCAACACAAACATAGCCTTAACAGAGCGCCCATCCCTTGACAGTGTGACTCTACATACCTCTTTTGTAGGAATCGGTTCATCATTGTACGTTCTCAGATTTACCTTTTTCACATGCACTTTTGGCTTCTTGTACAGTTTATTAAAGTCTTTCATCGTCAGTATGTTCACCTGAGCCCCTGTGTCCAATTTTAGAGGCATTGTCATTACGTTGATTTCCAGATTGGCTATCCACTCATCCTTTTTGTCCTCCTCGCTCTCCACAGTCCGCACAAACAACTTTTCGTCGTCCTCTTCTGTGTCGGTCGTGTCGGTGTCGCTGCCTTGCACCACCTGTACCGTCTTCTTTGACAGGCAGCACCGGGCGTAGTGATTCTTCTTTCCGCATTTGCGACAGTCCACACCGTAAGCGGGGCAGTTATTCGGAGCGTGTTTGCCCCCGCATCTGTCACAGTCCGTGTCCTTTGTGGACTTGGGCACGCGGGACTTTCTTTTGCTGTTCCTCTTGCTAGCGGCCCTCTCATGTACCGCATCCACCGCCGCTGCTGCTGCTTCGGGCTCGAATGATTTGAGCTGCATCTTGGTGCTCTCTGACACCTGGCAGATCTGTACTGCCTTCTCCAGGCTCAGATCGGACTCTTTGAGTAGTTGCATTCTCATTTTCTTGTCGAAAACGCCTATAATTACCTAATCCCTTATTAGCGAGTCACACAATGTGCCAAAGTTGCACGACTGGCTTTTCAAACGCAAGTCCGTGACAAACTGTTCAATGGGTTCTGACTCAGCTTGTACTCTGTTGCGAAAAACATACCGTTCATATGTCTCGTTCTTTTTTGGCGTGCAATATTCTTCAAACTTTGCTAGCACTGCATCGTACTTTTGGTCGTCGCCCTCCTCAGGAAACTGAAACGTGAAAAACGTCCCTCGCGGCTCTGCCTGCCATTGTGAGAAGCAATGCTAGCTTCCAACGTTCGTGTCTCACATCTTCCAAACAGATTGCACACACGTACAACTCAAAACTTTGCTTAAAAGCTTTCCAATTCCCGTGGACATTTCCACTTAACTTCAACTCCTCTGGCAATCGAATGTTGTTCATCTTTGTAGGCTAGTTTGACCTCACTCTGGTACCATGTATCATTGAGCACGCACACACTTGGTCGCCATTTCTATAACTGAACTTTATTTGCAGGTCTCTGCACATACATACAGGCAGTAGCTGTATAGCGCCCCTACAGGCCACTATCGGTACAAATATCCTGGTTACTGTTCATCAGAATTACTAAATCATCCGTATAGGCTGACAGTTTTAAGGGTACACTACACCTGTGGTAGTTATACTCCGAAGGTCAGATCTGAGTTTGTGTAACAGTGGCTCAAATGCTAGGGAATATAACATGCCCGAGAGGACAAAGCCTTGTTTCATCCTCCATTGCATTTGAAAAGGAGCACTCAAACTACCATTAACTTTCCGCACACTCTGAATGTCACAATACAGAACCTTAAGTTTGCTAATAAAGCCAGGACCAAAGGCCCTCAATGTGAGCCATAGATATTCATGCTCAACACGATCAAAGGCTTTTTTTTCTTGATCAATAGATATGATGCTGGTGTTGAGGTCAAACAGCCTACAGATCTCTAAAAAGTCTCGAATCAGAATGATGTTATCTGAAATCAACCTGCCAGGTACACAGTAGGTCTGGTCACAATGAATCACCTGTCCCATCACTTTACTCAGTCTGGTTGCTAACACCTTTGAGAGGAACATATAATCAGTGCAAAGAAGTGACACAGGCCTCCAGTTTTTAATGGACTGTGGGTCACCTTTCATGGGCAGCAAGGTGAGAACCGCCTGCCTGCAGCTCAATGGCAGACGCCCTCTGGGGAGACTGTCATTTAGCACCGCCAACAGATTGCCGCCCCCCCCCCCCCCCGACCAGAAAGGTTTGTAGAAATCAACAGGTAGACCATCAATTCCAGGAGCTTTCTCATTCTGCATACTCTGCAGAGCAGCATAGAGTTCATCAGAGGAAAGTGCTGCTTCCAACTCTACATTACTCTGCTGGTCCACCTGAGGGAGATCAGTATAAAAACTCTGAGCCACTGCCTGCTCCTCTCTATGCTCACAGCTAAATAGGTTACTGTAGAAGCTGACAGCACATTTACGAATCACAGTATGGTCATTCAGCACCTGCCCAGTGTCAGATCTTAAGCTGTGAATGAACTGCTTCTGTCCATTCTTACACTCCAGGCCAAAGAAAACGTGTGATGGGACATCCATCTGGGCTACATGTTGAAAGTGAGACCTGACCAGAGAGCCTTGAACTGAAACACCCAGCAGGTTGTTCAAATGAGACTTTTTCGCTGCGAGTGCATCAGTATGGTGTTGGTCCCCTGTGGCCTCAGCCAAGCCCTGGAGTTCCTCTACTTCAGACTCCAGAGCTTTCACTGAAGTAATTTAGGTTTGTGTGACATTCTGCGTGTACTGTTGACACAGTTGTCTTACTTGGACTTTTCCAATATCCCACCCCTGTTGTACAGACACAAAATCAGATATTGTACTTGGGTGGTTTCTCCAAAACAGACAAAAGTGTCCTTGAAGTTTCTATCCTCCAGTAAGGCTGTGTTAAAATGCCAATAGGCACTATTGAATGTTACACATGTTATAAAGACAGAAACCATTACTAGCGAGTGGTCAGAAAAACGAACAGGGCTGATGATACAACTTTTAAGCACATTAAACTGATGAATGAGAACATTCACAGACACATTAAACTGATGTTTCAAACAATAGAAACGATCAAGCCTGCCCATAGACATCAAGTTATCCTTAACATGTGTCCAGGTATATTGTCTCTGTTTGTTATGAAACCCTCTCCACACATCACACAGTTCATGAGCTCAATAAGATGAACCAGATGACTGCGAGAGGCAGCATGAGGCTCTGCATGGTTCCTGTCCAACCTGCTGTCCTCATTACAATTGAAATCTCCACCAATGAATAAATAGTCCTCACTGGTACAATTCTCAATAACCTCATCCAATTCTTAATAACCTCATCCAACAACTGGAGCATAACTATTAATAAACACAATTTTTACCTTTTCATACACTGCTGTTAATTTTAACAGGCGGCCTTTAATAACTTGCTCAGACTTGACAGACTGAGGAATAAAATTCCTGGAAAAAAGAATACCAGCTTAACCACTCTTACTGGTTTTGTGACTTAAAAAGGTCTCACCAGTCCATTCTGTCCACCAGTCAGCCTTGTTATTAGTGGTACTGTGGTCTCTTGTACAAAACTCACATCTAACTTTTTAAGAGCACACAGCTTGAAAAGAGAGGCCCTTTTCCCATCATTCCTTGCCCCATTTAAATTTAAGCTTCCCATTATTATGTCTGCCATAATACAGACAATAATTTACAAAACAGAAACAAGTGGACAGAGAAAGAATAAATTGAAAAACTTATTCATCATTCCCTAACTTCTTTTTGAGCCTTTGAACTATTTTTTTTTCACATGAAAAGTTTCCTGTTCATTGAAAGCTTTCTCCCTCAGACCACCAAGACTTCTGAGAAAAGTCTTCACTGAATCAAGGAAGAGTTGCAAATCAGGAAACACTTTGTCAACTTTTACATTTCTGGCCTCCTTAGTGTCCTGCAAGAACTTTCTAATACTCACTAGAGAGTATCCAGTCTGTTTTTGAGTCCCTGTCTGCGAGGCAGCCAGAGACTCCACATCACTCACCTCATCACCTTCACTCTCATCCGACTGCAGACATCTACTCTGATGAGAAACCTTTGTCACTATACTAGAAGGCGGAGACACCTCATCAGGTTTCCTCTTTTTATCCTTGACATTAGAAGAGTTTCTTAACCAACATCACACGTTCCTCCTCCAGAGAACATTCTGCTTCATTAGTTTCAGACTGTGTGTCCATTACATCACAGCTCATAGTATCTGTGGGACACTTTTCAACAACCTCTACAACAGTATTGTCACATGTGTAGGGCCCGGATCAGCATTACCCCAAACCCACAGCCCCTGAACTTGCCAAACACGGATCATCAGCAACCAAGCCAGCAGCCCCTGCTTTAGCAGAACCTGGATCAGCAACACCCGAACCAGCAGCCTCTGGGTTAGTTGAACCAGGAACAGCAGCACCTGAACCAGCAGCCAGAAACTCAGCTTCACTCTGGTTTTCTTGCTGCTGCGTTTCTCCCTGCTTTGAGCTCCGCGCTGCAGTCCCAGTTTGCTCAGGGCCCTGTGCTGCCGTCTCACCCTCATTAGGCTCAGCGGTTGATTTCTCTGGACAGGAACGTATGAGATGACCCTCCATTCCACAGCCAAAACATTTCATTGTCTCTGATGATACATACACATCATAGTCAAAACCATCAACTCCGAACTTCAGTACTAGATTTAACTCCGTTTTGTTCCCCAGAACCATAAAGACCTGCCTTCTAAAGGTAACGACATGTTTTAAAGTGGCGATTCGCAGCTCAGAGGAATCAGTTTTATAGAAGACATTCATTTTCCGTGTCTCGCCAGTTCTCTCCGCAACATGTCGTTGCTAATGAACGGAGGGACTTTGGACAAAATTACCTTTTTGGCCGGATTGACCAGCGGCACCACCTGAACAAAGGTGTCCTGGATTACCACGCCTTGCTCCACAACCACGCTGACTTTATCAATACTGTCGAGAAACACGACGACTCCACTATTCATCCTAGATGCGGACTTAACTCTGCAATTAAAGTTCGGACAGAGTTTAACTCCATGTTGACGTGTGAGCTCCCTCCAGCCCCACGCCTCCGACTCCACGAGTCTGCATAACTCACAACCGGGCCGGTCGAAACCATTCCGCTATCAAAACACACCACCTGTCAAAAATAACACCCCCCCCCAAAAAAAACACGAAACAACGAAAAATAGAAAAGTTGGAAAAGATAGAAAACGCCGAAACGCGCACTCACTCGCAATTCCGCTCCGCTCTGAGTGAGAGAGAGAGAGAGAGAGAGAGAGAGAGAGAGAGAGAGAGAGAGAATGTGAGAGAGAGAGAGAGAATGTGAGAGAGAGAGAGAGAATGTGTGTGTGAGAGAGAGAGAGAGAGAGAGAGAGAGAGAGAGAGAGAGAGAGAGAGAGAGAGAGAGAGAGAGAGAGAGAATGTGAGAGAGAGAGAGAATGTGAGAGAGAGAGAGAGAGAGATGAGACCGTCGGGCGCCATACATTAAGCTGTACATTATGATTGGCTCTTAAATCAGGCATGAACATGAACCACAGCACTTGCTCAGCAGCTGCTAAAGTCAGAGGTCTTGAAATATCTGTAATTTTATTTATCATTTATTTAACAAAAAAAGGTCCCATAAATAAGCTAGCAGAGGATGGTCCCCTGTGTCGAGTTTGCATGCTCTCCCCGTGTCTGCGTGGGTTTCCTCCGGGGGCTCCGGTTTCCCCCCACAGCCCAAAGACATGCAGGTCAAGTGAATTGGTCGTACTAAATTGTCCCTAGGTGTGTGTGTGTGTGTGGGCCCTGTGATAGACTGGCGGCCTGTCCAGGGTGTCGCCCTGCCTGCCGTTCAATGACTGCTGGGATAGACTTCAGCATCCCCGCAATCCTGAGAGCAGGATAAGCGGTTTGGATAATAGATGGAATGAAGGTCCCATATTTCTTCTGCCAGGGAGTCCTGGTCATGATGGGCAGCAAAATAAAATAAAAAGGTTGCATACAAAAGTGGAGATGAATACACATACTAAAAACATTCACAAAAACATACCAAAACACAACAAATAGACGCAAAACATACAGGGATCAGGGACTGAAAAGAGCCATGGAAAATATTGGCTTTTGTTAAAAACAATGCCATTGTTCTGTAAAAACTAATTTTAAAATATTTTAAACATGTCAAGAGAGGGCAAAGATTCCAAGTTAAGTATGCCTTGCAGCTCATTCCAAGCTTGCGGGGCGTGAAAGTAAAAGGCAGATTTACCCAACTCTGTTCGGGTGGTTAGGACAATGAGGAGAATTTTCTTTGATGATCTAGTGTTATGGCTACTGGAGCAATATGTCAGCAAACTGTATATTTTATGTGGTAATTTATACAGTAAAGCTTTTGCAATAAAAATTAACATATGGTTTTTTCTCCTTAAACACAGTGAAGGCTATTGAACAGTACATATAAGTTACAATGATGTGTACAGACACTTGCACCAGTTACAAACTGTAAGGAAGAATGATAGACTACATTCAGATTTTTCAGAATAGATGAAGATATGTGCTTATAAATTACATCACCAAAGTCTAATACTGACAAAAGGTACTTTGGACTAATTTTTTTTTATAGCAGTAAAAGGAAAACTGTTTTAAATGAAAATAAAAACCTAACCTCGGTCTGCGTTTTTTAGGAGGCTATTAATGTGGACACCAAAGGCCAACTTGTCATCAAGCCAGATGTCAAGGTATTTGTAAGAGGTAACCCTGTCTAGATGAGTGCCATCTAGTGTTAAGACTGTGCAATCAGTGGCTGGTGAACGAGAACACGTTAAGATCATAAATTTCGTCATTTTAGAGTTTAAAACCATCTGAATTAAGTCAAAAGCAGTCTATAAAGAATCCATTACCACTTTTAAAGATGGTGCCACAATATAATTAATACTGTCATCTGCATAGAGGTGGACCTCTGCCTGATTTAATCCTACACGAAGATCATTTATCACTTACGTTCTGGCACAAAATGGCTGCCATGCATCACCCTGGTGGGTGCTACATTGGTGGTGGTTAAGGTGAGTTTCCTCCTTTCAATGTGAAGCACTTTGGGTGTCTAGATAAAACACTAGTATATAAATTATTCAATTATTATTTTTATTATATAAATCGAAAGTAAAATAGGTCCCATGATAGATCCTTGAGGAACAGCTGGCTTTACTATTAGACATGCAGTTATAGTTGTCTATGGAAACAGTTTTCCAATTCAAATAGTTTGAAAACCATTTCAGCACAGGATCACAAAAACATGTATGTTTGAGTCTTTGCAGAAGAACATGATCCACTAAATCAAACACTTTGGATAAATCAATAAAAAGTGCAGCACATCAGGGCACGGCACCCCAATGACTCACCTGGTAGTGCATATACCACATAAGGCTGAGTCCTTACTGCAGTGACCTGGGTTTGAATCTGGCCCTTTGCTGCATGCCATCCCCTCTCTCTCCCCTGCCTTTCCTCTCTCTCCCGACTTTCCCTATCAAACAAAGGTGGAAAATGCCAAAAAAAAAATCTTAAAAAAAAAGTGCAGCACATGATTTTTTTTAATCATCCAGAGACGTAATAATATAATTTGTGACTTATATGGCTGCAGTTGTAGTACTATGACCTTGTCTAAAACCTGATCGAGTGTGACTTAAATATTATTATCAGATAAAAGGTGTTTTAGCTGCTCGTTTGCAAAGGATTCAAATACCTTGGCTGTAATGGACAGTCTGGACATAGGGCAATAATTATCCAGGACAGAGGGATTTCCACCTTTTAATAAAGGAAGGACAGGGCATCTGGGTGGCATGGCGGTCTAGTCCGTTGCCTACCAACACGGGGATCGCCAGTTCGAATGCCGATGTTACCTCCAGCTTGGTCTGGCATCCCTACAGACACAATTGACCGTGTCTGCTGGTGCGAAGCCGCATGTGGGTATGTGTCCTGGTCGCTACACTAGTACCTCCTCTGGTCGGTCAGGGCGCCTGTTCAGGGGGGTGGGAGAACTGCGGGGAATAGCGTGATCCTCCCGCGCGCTACGTCCCCCTGGTGAAACTCCTCACTGTTAGGTGAAAAGAAGCAGCTTGCAACTCGACATGTATCAGAGGAAGCATGTAGTAGTCTGCAACCCTCCCCGGCTCGGTAGAGGGGGTGGAGCAGCAACAGGGATGACTCCAAAGAGTGGGGTAGTTGGCCAAGTACAATTGGGGAGTGTAGTGATATAACGTCATGTATATCCACTGGAACTACACTAGGTGTTATGTACTACCCGGACTGTTATTATGGTTACACCACTACCATGTATGGTTATTACGTCTGCCTACTGAGCCACGATTAAACCTGAGTTCTATAACCCGGTGTGGTCATTGATCCTCGACCAATACTACCCCAAGTATTACTTCATGGTCGCAGCGGTAAAGTACTCTCTATGAAGAATGAAGATAAGACTGATAAAATTGTCCGTGGATAATTTCTGTCATCATTCAAGCAAGAGTGCGCCGGAGCTGAGCTAGCCACAAAGCTAACTAGCTAGCTAGTAACAGGAGACGACATGGCATCGCATCTACCGACGATGAATTGGTCCGACCCGGACCTGGGTGAGGCAATTTCACTGTATAAACAGAAAATGACTCTGTATTTAGAAGATGAAGAAATAAATGGTGCAGCTAAACAAGCTAGGAAAATATGTCGTGGAATCGGAGATGAAGGATTAAAAAGACTGAACGCCAGTGGTCTCACCGATGATGAAAAGAAAAAGCCTGCCAAACTATGGGACTTCTTTGAAAAACAGCTAAAGTTGAACGTAAATTTCAGAATCCATAGACTGCAACTGATGCAACACAGACAGAAACCAGATGAGAATATTGATGATTTTGTGACCAGTGCCAGAACACTAGCACAGAAATGTCAGTTTTCAGACGAAGATCTTAACGAGCGTATGATTGAGCTTATTATTGCGAGCACTCCCCATGATGCCCTGAGGAATGATCTATACAGCAAACCAAAAGGATATTCCTTAGCAGAGGTTCTGGCCGAGGGACGAAAATATGAAGCCCTGACAGCAGGCAATGAACAGTTAGACAAACTTAGCCTGTCACACAATGAGAGAATCCACGCTGTGGACAGGGACCGCATATGTCGTAACTGTGGGAGAAGCCACAAACCACGTCGATGTCCTGCATATGATGATGAATGCAATGCGTGTGGTGCAAAACGTCACTGGGAGCGGTGCTGCAGGAAGGCCAAACGAGAGTGCCAGGAACACTCCAGCCAGAGCAGGAGCAGGGGAAGTAAGTCCCACACACCACAAGACAAACAGCACAAGCGCAAAACCTATATAGACAAAAAGCAACAGAGCAGGACTCGCATACATGCTGTAGAGAGTAGCAGTGAAACAGACAGTGAGAACGAAAGTACTTACCAGAAACAGTTCCACTCCATAACTATCAGTGAAAAGTGCATGCATAGCATAGACAGCAAGCCGGCCAGAGAGGAGGCGTACACAGTCCTGAAGGTGACACCACCTGACCTACCTGGTCATGGATACACACTACGTCTGAAGATAGACACAGGTGCGTCAGGCAACACACTCCCATTGCGTACCTTCAAGCAGATGTACGGTGAAAATGCATGCACCCAGAAACGACTGAAAAAAAACAACAGGAGGCTATCTGCATACAGTGGTCACGCCATCCCCTGCCTAGGCACCATTGACATTCCATGCCAGTACAAAGAATCCAAATGGATCAATGCAAAGTTCTATCTTGTAGACGTACCAGGGCCAGCCATAGTTGGACTGCCAACATGTGAACTGTTAAACCTAGTGACTGTCAATGTAGATGCAGTGACCGAGAAAGGACATGCAAACCAGAAAAAAGTCAACACAAGACAGACAAAACCCAAAATGACCATATCTAACAGTGCTGACCTAAAGAGAGCATACCCAGACCAGTTTGACAAAATTGGCAACTTCAGTGGAAAGGCCAAGCTCTTCCTGAAAAAGGATGCTGAACCATTCATAGACCCACCACGTAAGTGCAGCATTCACATCAAAGACAAACTGAAAGATGAACTGAATAACCTAGTCGAACAAGATGTGTTAAGAAAAGAAGAACAGCACACAGACTGGTGCTCAAGTCTGGCATACAGCACAAAGAAAGACGGTTCCCTTTGCATATGCTTAGACCCCCAAAAGCTTAATGCCAACCTTAGGAGATGCCCACACAAGACTCCTACTGTGGAGGAACTGAACCTGAAGTTTGCAAATGCAAAAATATTCAGCAAACTTGACGCAAAAGCTGGATATTGGTCAATACACCTAGAGGAAGAGTCACAACTGCTAACCACATTCCGAACTCCATTTGGTAGATACTGCTGGAAACGTTTGCCATTTGGTCTCAGTGTCTCTCAAGATCTCTTCCAGGCAAAGATGGACCAAATCCTGGAGGGGCTCGACGGTGTCGTCAGCATAGCCGATGATATCGCAGTCTACGGAGCAAGCGAAGAGGAGCATGACAGGAACCTGACCAACCTGATGGAGAGAGCAGCCAAGACAGGTATTGTGTTCAACAGTGACAAGTGCACAATCAAACAGACAAGCACCTCATTCTTTGGCAACCTGTACACAGATAAAGGTATCAAACCTGACCCAGCCAAAATCAGGGACATCCAGAAAATGCCGACACCCCAGAACAAAGATGAACTGAGCAGATTCTTGGGGATGCTGACCTACCTGTCACCCTACATCCCAAAGTTCGCAGACAAAGCACACACACCGAGGGTGCTGCTGAAAAGTGACGTGCCTTGGACATGGGACACTTACCACCAAAAGAGCTTTGAGGACCTGAAATCAGTTATCAACGAACATGACTGCCTGAAGTACTATGATCCAAGCACACCTTTGACACTTGAGGTCGATGCATCACAGAAAGGACTGGGCGTGGCATTAGTGCAGAACAAAAGACCCATAGCTTTTGGCTCAAAGACACTGGACGACTGCCAATCCAGGTACAGCAACATAGAGCGAGAAATGCTGGCCATAGTCTATGGAATGCAGCGATACCATACCTACCTGTATGGGAAGTCATTCATTGTAGTTACAGACCACAAACCCCTCGTTACCATATGCACAAAGCCACTGCATGCCGCCCCGCCACGGCTTCAGCGAATGCTGATAAAAACACAAGGATACAACTACGAGGTCACGTATCGACCAGGAAACGAGATGGTCCTGGCAGACACACTCAGCCGACTACCCAACCCTGAGAACAACAGCAACATCGAGCTGGACAAGCGCATTGACAGAATAGAGGCAGAAGTTGAGGATCCAGAGATGCTCACTGTTGCAATGATAAACTTCTCTCCCGAGAAACAGGACGCACTCCGCACGGAAACCACCAGCGACCCCAGACTCAATGCACTGAAAGAGCTGATCCACCAGGGATGGCCAGACAACATCAAAGCTCTACCAAGACAACTACGTGAGTACTGGTCATTCAGAGATGAGCTCGCAGTTGAAGCAGGAGTCATATTCAAAGGCAGACAGGTGCTCATCCCAGACTCCATGACTGATTCTATACTCGAACAGCTGCATATAGGACACCAGGGCATCGAAAAGACACGGCGACTGGTGAGAGAAAGTGTCTACTGGATCAGAATGAACGATGACATCAAAAGAGTCTGCAGGTCATGTAGCATATGCGTGGAACATCAGGATGCAAATCCAAAGCAACCTCTCAACCCACACAACACACCGTCAAAACCATGGCAATCCCTAGCTTCTGATCTATTCGAGATCGATGGACATCAGTATTTACTGATTGTGGACAGATATTCTAAGTTCCCTCTAGTGGATGAAATGCCCATGCCTGTGTCCAGCCGGGCAGTTGCACAAAAATTGGAAATGTACATGTCTCTTTTTGGAAGGCCTGACGAGATACTTACAGATAATGGACCCCAGTACACAGGGCACGCGTTCCAGAAATTCACGGCTGACTGGGGAATCAGGCACGTGACAAGCTCACCCCACTATCCAAAAAGCAATGGATTCATTGAGAGGCATGTGTGACACATCAAATCCATTGTGAAGAAAACCATAAGACAAGGAGGTAACATACAAGTGGCCTTACTACAGGTCAGAGCAACACCCATCGACAGTAAACTACCATCACCAGCAGAACTGATCTTCGGAAGGCCAGTCACCACCCTGCTGCCGAGTCGAGGGGACCCAGGCAAGGAGGAAAACCGACTCCACCTGGAGCAGAGAACAGCAAACATGAAGGAACATCATGACCGCAGCAGCGGCAGAGAACTACCTCCACTCGGTCCCAAACAGCACGTATCTGTCCTAAACAAGGAAAAAGGGACTTGGTATCCAGCCACCGTCGTACAAAAGTGCGATGAGCCAAGGAGCTACATTGTGCAAACATCAAATGGGAACAAACTCAGACGTGGCAGGAGCCACCTGCGGGAAATTCACCACCCCCATGCACTGAGGAGCGCAAGAACCCGCTTCACAGAACCTCAACGGGACACTCATGCAGCTGGAACTTCTTCCAGCCAAACCTGTGAAACACACAAGACAGTACGCACAAAATATGGAAGAGCTGTTTCCAAACCAGCTCACTACAAGGACTATGAGTAGAGACAATCACACACAAAAGGAGGGCTCTGAATATGTTTATTGTTTTTTGAGATGGACAATTCTGAGTGTGTTGTCTAAAAAAAAAAGAAAAAAGAAAAAGAGAAGGCAACCTCTGTGTAATGAAAAAATTGAAAACTAAACAGGGGGGATGTAGTGATATAACGCCATGTATATCCACTGGAACTACACTAGGTGTTATGTACTACCCGGACTGTTATTATGGTTACACCACTACCATGTATGGTTATTACGTCTGCCTACTGAGCCACGATTAAACCTGAGTTCTATAACCCGGTGTGGTCATTGATCCTCGACCAATACTACCCCAAGTATTACTTCAGGGAGAAAAAAAAAAGGGAAGACAAATGCTGACTTCCATGAGCTGGGGATCAAACCACTGCTTAGACTGAGATTAAAAATGGAGGCAGTTGGTCTCGCAATCAGATCTGCAGCTATTTTTAAAAAGTTGGGCTAAAGACATGATAGACCTTTGTAAACTTCAGCGGGAGAAATGGAGGAAAAAAATCAAAACTATTTCCATGTCAATTTACGGTGGTGGCTACACTGTCTTTAACGTCTACAGCAAGATTTGAGAGAGTAGCTAACCCTGCACTGATAAAAGGCTTATCAAACGCATCTGCTATGTTAACTTTACCCTTATTTTCACGTTGATTTACCTTTAAAAGGTCAGGAAGAGTGTCATAGACGCTGATGTTGATTTAACCAACTTCCAACATTTACTGGGATCATTAAGGTTCTCATTTATTAAGTTAAGGTAGTACTCATTTTTGCATTTTTTATGAATTTGGTGCATTTTTTTTATACTGTGCCTAGTACCTGGTGATATTACTTGTTTTAGCCTTGGCCCATGCCTTATCTCTTTCTCAGCTAGAGGATGAGATAAATTCATTAAATCATGGGTTATCTTTACCGTTGGCTCTAAATCTTCTCAGAGGTGCATGCTTATTGATTAGAGCCAAGCACTAGCGTGTCGTCCACTAAGGGGCGCTAGGGGCCCTGCCTACAGTTCCAATTGGAAAACGAGTATTGTAATAAATAAATTATTTTCTAAATTGTGGTGCCGTGTGTGTACAAAATCAAATTGTTATATTTGCATAAAGCATGTATTATAATAGAAAAGTGTGATAACTGATGAAAACATATTTTGCAACCTTTGTCTGTGTGCCAAAGGGCGCATTTTTCTCCGCCCGACGGCAGACACGCGAGTTTAAATGCAGCCACGCCATCACACACTGGATTGGTTGACAGCGCGCGCCGAAAAGAACTGATTCTTGGGCGGAGAAATACCCGCCCGATTTGGTAGATGGAGCTGTGTAAAACTTTATGCATAGTAGTTGTTAGTGGTAGAGCAGGAAGTCGGGGAGTTGGCTAGCTG
This sequence comes from Lampris incognitus, assembly GCF_029633865.1. Classification (NCBI taxonomy): domain Eukaryota; kingdom Metazoa; phylum Chordata; class Actinopteri; order Lampriformes; family Lampridae; genus Lampris; species Lampris incognitus. Next base: position 38,316,168 of record NC_079220.1, on the reverse strand, counting down.
TTAGTAAAGTGGCTAAAGTAACAATGGCTGATGTGCAGCTGTTAGTAAAGTGGCTAAAGTAACAATGGCTGATGCGCTAGAGGAACAACCTGCTCCTAACGGTGTCGATTCTTTGTTTGAAAAACCACTTGAACGGAGAAGTTTGTCTGACAAGCTTATTGTGAAGCAGTTGGGTCCAGATCAGCCTGAGAACCTCAACATTCGACAGCCCTCTGATGATCTGGCAAAGCAAACATCAGGAATTTTCCTACCAACTGGTATGCAGGGGAACCATGGCTCTGCGGATGTGACAAGCGGCATGCTGTTTTTTGTTTTTGTTTTTTTGCTTTCCGTGCTTACTTTTTCAAATGTCCACATCGGACAAGGCCTGGTCTGAAACTGGAGCGAGAGATCTTAAGCATCTTTCCAAAAAAATGTAAAAAAAAAACATGAAGACAGTAAGGCTCATATGGATAATGCCATGAAACTAGCCATGTTTGAGAGAACTAACATTGCTAGCCAACTTAGCGACAGCTACAGGATCGGCGTTGCTAAACACAATGAAGAGGTGGACAGGAGTAGATCTATACTTTCAAGGATTACTGACTGTCAAATTTTGTGGAGCATATGAACTTGGTTTATGTAGCCACGATGAGAGCAGTGACACTGCCAACCCTGTGATTTTTATCGGACTAGTGAATTTTGCTGCTGAATTGGACAGTGTGTTGAAACAACATTTGGAAACAGCAACCGTGTTTAAAGGTACATCATATATTATTCAGAATGAACTGCTGGATTATATGTTGGGGATCATGCATGAGTACATAGTAGATGAGATTAAAAACGCAGACTTTCTCGCCATTCAGGCCGACAAAACCACTGACGTATCAAACGCAGTCCCAGTTAGTGCTTGTACTACATTATATTCACAAATCACATCAGGTTCAATGTTGTGTCCAGCAAAACTCGGACCACGACTTTGAATCAAGCTGTGTTTATTGCTGCCACAGGAACCTTATATACACGTACAGTAGTGTAAACTACTAATAAGACACGTTAGTCCCTAGCTAACGGGTCTGACCCTTTAGCCGAGTGGTTAGTGATGTCGCCTTGTGGTGCAGTACACCCCGTATCGAATCCCGCACCGGGCAAGAAAATAGCCGGTTACAGTAGTATCAACAACGTCTTGTTTTACTGCCGTAAACCGGCTGAAGTAAAATTTAGGGCTGCAGTGTCCTAGACTACAGTCACACTGTTGTGACTTATACACAACATTCAAGAGCGTTTTTACAGTTTTACTCCCATACAGACTGCCAATGCCGAGACTGTTGCCGCATCAATTCTCAATCAATTAGAACACATCCTGCCAGAGAAGGGAGAGCAGCAGAGAGATAAAGTGACAGCGCATGCTTACGACGGTGCGAGCGTGATGCGGGGCTTCCAAATGCTTATCGATCAATATGTATGTGGCGGGGAGAAGAACTGATGACTATAGTATATTAGAACGTTATGTCTACTACTATGCAAATTACGAACATATGTTAGGTGTTTGACGACGCCACTCACACACAGGGGTGAGAGACCCTCAAATACATCAAGTAGTTTAAGGCTGGGTTCCCTACACACGTCCTGTCCAACTAAATGGACCTGGACAGAGGCTGTGGTATAAAAAATGTAAGACAATGTTTATTTGCATACAGCTGTTTTTAAGATGACACATATTTTCCCATATGGACACAATCAGAAAAATAACAAATACCAAGGTAGGGGCGGAGCATGTGACTGTGGGCCTATTGGCTTGGAGGGCTTAGCTTGATGAGCTCCTAACCTGAGGCCTAGGCTACCTCAAAGCAAGTGTTACAATAAATAAGAACTATCATGTTCAGAATAGCACATCACGGCAAACATTAGAATAGTAGAATATCACACCAAATGTCAAATATCATGCTGTCTGTTCATAAAATCAATAAACACACTCACTGCAACCTGTAGCACACTTCTCCTATGGTTAACAAGCCAGGCATAAGGCTCAGGCAACTGGTGGCCCCAAATCAACCCACGCAGACCCGCGTGCATACAAACAAACAAAACAGGGCAAGGCACAAAGGCAAAGCTAATTGGGAAAACTAAGGTTGAGAAAAACAGTGGCAGTTGCTGGACACTACCTGTGGCCGGAGATTAAAATGTGCAATTTGCGCAATTCATAAAGCATCATTAGTATTCACTATTAGTATTAACTATGTGTAGCCTAGGCTAATTCACATACCCAGAGCTGCTGGGTTCGTAACCCGTCTTCATTGATGCATTATGCATTCAATCACGCTCGGAGACAGTCGCTACAAGTGATAAAACATTGCAATTAAATAAGGTCAATTGAATAAACATACTAATCAACTAGCACCAAACGTACCGAGAGCTATTGGGTTGGTAACCCGGCTTCCCTAGCCCCTGCCTACCATCCAGGCAAACCAAGGCGGCCGACACTTGACAACACTGGGCTTCCGCCTGCAACACGGGTCGACTTGTCTCCCACACTGTTAGCACTGAGCTAGTTAGCAAACACTAGCTTGAACTATCATGCGTCTTGATAAAGGGAGTGGCTTGTCATGAATGGGCTACCTCAAGACTCCTGATTCCTAAAGCTACCTGGCTACACTCATCCCCACTTGCAAAGGTCACCGTGCCGGTGACATCACTGGTGCTTACAGTAACCTAAAGCCAAGGTCTAAATACTGCTTGGATGGCCTGGTTTGACACTCGCTGGGCTGCAGCCCCTGGCTGCCCCTGGGCAGTGTCTGTGCCCCAATCGCTGAGCAAGGGAGATTAAATGGATGTGGATGTTGGCCTGCTGTACTTCTAGATGTATGGCGCAATGTTTTTCCAGATGTTCCAGCTGACTGTGTGGCAGTTGCTAGTTCCTGGTCAGCTCTTGGTTGCCCTTCGGTCCCAAGACAGTCAGTTGCTTGTGCGTTTGTAGTTGTACTGGACAGCCCTGTTTGTAGCTCTTTGGCCTCTAGGGCATTCTCTTCTTGTCGGGGGTTTAGAGGGGCCTGCACAACATGAGGGGTGCTGTTACACTGGGGAAACGGCTCTAACTGGAGTATACCTCCAAACTCACTGTTGTCTTCATCCTGGCTGTTGCCCTCTGATGGCAAGCTTGGTGCCAGCTCGGCTGGAGGGGAATCAACTACGGGTGCTGGAGGTTCTTGATGCAATGCGATTGGGAGTACTCTTAACTCTGATCGATGGATGTTCTTCTCTTGCCCTTGGGGGCCATTGATTGGGCAAATCTGACGCACTGCTCCATTCTCATCCCTATTCCTCACTACTTCATAAACTGTGGGGTCCCACCAGTCTTGAATTTTGTGACGTCCTTGGGCATGGCTCCTCTTATAAATGAGCGTACCTGGTTCCACGATAGTTGTCATGTTGGGCAGGTTCTGGAGGCCCCGGCACTCTGCTGCTGCCTCCAGTTGCTCTCTGGCATGCTTGTAAACAGAGTTCAGGCGATGCTGGTGTTCATCAATCCAATCTCCCACACAGCGTAAGTTGGAACCTTCTTCTGTCGTTCCTTGGAAGAAGTCGATAGGCAGCTGAGCTTTCTGGTCAAACATCAGCTCATATGGGGAGTGACCCATCGATTGGTGCCGTGTAGTGTTGTATGCAAACAGCACTTGAGGGAGGTACAAGGGCCATTTCTTCTTTTTCTCAGGGGGAAGGGTTCTCAGCAAATCACCTAGCATGCGACTGAATCGCTCACACTGCCCATTGCCCTCTGGCCTGTACAGAGTAGTGCGACTCTTTTCAATGCCATACAATTGGCAGAGGTGTTTTAACAGGTCCCCTTCAAAATTCCTACCCTAATCTGAATGGATTCGCTTGGGGACTCCATAGGTGTAAAACCATCTCTCCGTCAATATTCGGGCTACAGTATTAGCTTTCTGATCAGTCATGGGGTATGCTCAGGCACGGATTAACCAACCATAGGCCTCTGGGCTGCCCACCTTTTTGTGGCCCCCAAGCCCCTATACCCCGTCCAAAACACATACATTTCTGCATGAAAACAAACTGACTTAATTGTTTATTGCATCTCAATTCACCTACACCATATTCATAAAGACAACGCCTCTACATTTTACTGAAATACCGTCTGTGCTACAAACAGCAGTGTCGCGTTTTACTGCCAGAATGCATCACTGCAACCTGAAATCAGAATTATAACACACATTAAGTCACTCCCTCAACTTGTCAGGGCACACTCTACCAGTCAAATTCACAATCCAACAGTTAGCAATATGGTCAGTGTCAACCTGCAATCGAACAACATTGTCTAAGTTGTAGCTAGCTATTGCTATTAAACAAATACAGCAAATTAAAGCCTACCTTAAAAGCATTTCCTCCTGGTTTTTCGGGCTGCAAAATCCGCGATTATGTCTGTGAAATCCAGGGCCCGGAGCAGGTCACTCTCAAGTGACATTTAAGTCAAATAGTTCAGTCTCTCCTGATGCATTTTAGATCGCAGTCTGTTTTTCATCAGAGCCAACTTTGAAAAAGATCTCTCACCTCCCGCGTTTGTTACCAGTAAAGTCAAGAATAGCCGTAGTGCAACGTCTACACTTGGAAACACAGCCTGTAGATTCCTTTGCCTCAGCAGCTGCAGCAATGTCTTCGCAGATTTCTTCTCCTCATTTCTGATGAATTCCCTGAACTGGGCCAGTTCATCCGCAAAATCGTTTTGCAAATCCGTGCGGTATTTCTTTTACAGATTAAGTGCAGAAGAACGAAGGTCCTGTGGGGAGAGGTTATGTAGATTGTTTAAAAATCCAAAATTGTGGTTAACCTCCTTGTACGACTTGTACCTTCAATCTAGCTCCGCGGCAAGTTTGTCAATGATAGTGAAGACCCCCACGGAAATTTTTTGTCTGCCTGACATTGACATGTGACAGTCAGGTTCTGATGATTCATCAGAATGTTTTTTTCGTTTTGACTCGCGTTGCGTGTCCGATTTGTAGAGTTGTGAAACTGCGGGCGACAAGCATTTTGCTGCCGACTCAAAGCCCTCAAACTGATCCCGCAACCCAGCTACAAATTATCTTAATGAGCACACCAAATCAACGGCGTTACATAGGTCAAGTTCCACAGCCTGGAGGGAAGTGCTTGTCTTTTGAAATTGTTGGAGAATAGTATTCCACAAGTTGCAAAGGAAAGCCGTCTCGAGATGTTCCATTTTCTTGTTGAGTGCTCGTGCCTCATTACGAGTGGTCAAATTTTGGTTTGGGTCATCAGATATTTTTTTAATAGACTGCTGGATATTAACATAATTCAGGCAGAGTGCCTTTGTAGCTTGGGCATGCGCGGACCACCGCGTATCGGATAGGCTTTTAAGCGTGTCAATTCGCTTGTTATCGTTTGGCTGTAACCCCGAGGTAACAATTTGCCAGCGCGAGGTTGACTTGGAACAACAATTAAAAAGGCTCTGCACCAAAGAAAAACACTCGTCTGTCTCAAGACAGCAGTTAACACTTGTTACTCCCACTAAATTGAGCGTATGGGCAGCGCACGGAACCCACTCCACCAGTGGATTAATCTCCCGTATGCGTGACTGCAACCCTTTGTACGACCCTGCCATATTGCTAGCATTGTCATAGCACTGGGCTCTGCAATTGGCTATATCGATATCCATCTCCTGCAGAACAGCGAGAACTGAATTGCACAACGATTCTCCTGTGTGACTTGCTGTTGGTAAAAACTTCAGGAAACGCTCCTCAATGGATCCGTCGGGCGACACATAACGCATAATGAACGTAAATTGATCTACGTGCGAAACATCAGGAGTCGAGTCGACACTGATTGAGAAGTACTTTGCGATCTTCAATTGACTTATTATTTCTGAAAGCACCGTTTGTCCCATCAGCCCGATAAATTCTTCACAAATATTTGAAGAAAGGTAGGAAGGATTTCCTCGGCCAGCGTTCCCGTATTTATTGATGTGTGCGTTTAGAAAAGGATCAAATCGGCTTATCACTTCTAACATGCCTAAATAATTGCCATTACTTGGAAGACCAAATAACTCGCTGTCACCCCTAAAAGGTAGCCCACGCTCGGATAAAAACTTAATAACTGCGACCACCCGTTTGAGCACATCTTTCCAGTAATCACATTCACTCTCGAATTGTTTTTTCAGGTCTGAATCGATCTGTCCTTTATCTGCCGTCCTAGCAATCCACGCAAGCATCGCCTTCCTGTGGGAGTCAGAGCCTTCATGCTCAACTATGCCATCATGGGCATGTTTCCAATCATTATAGCCATTATTAACAAATGGCTTTGAATGTGATGTTATGTCCCCAAACAAGCGACAGACGAAACAAAACACCACTCCTTTAGATTGAGAGTAAAGGAGCCACTCACTGGGCACATATTCTCCATTAACAAGCTTTCGATTGAATAGAGATTTTGAAAAACACCGCTTTTGATGTTTATATTGTCTCTCAGAAGCTGAGAAATGCACGTTTTTATTTTGGCATGATTCTGGCCCTTTACTCACCCAATAAGTCCGCACATCTTCATTAATGTTACCCCAGCGTGCTGCATCTGTACTATATGGATCCTCATCCACGTTTGACCTGGCAGCTTGATCGGGGTGGCTAGCTACTGCTGCTACATCATTAGCATTAGTACCCAAGGGCTCTGCGGTCGATTCTCTGGGGTCGGCTGCTGTGATATTGAAGTCCGCGTTCTCGTCACTAGGCTGTTTGACCGGATCTTCGTCTGGGTCGGCTGAAGGTGTGCTGTTGGGAGCAGGGCTAGTGAGTGCTGCTGGGCCTGGAAGTGCTGCTGCTACTTCTGCTGCTGGATGATTAGCAGCGCTGCCACTTGTTGCTAGGTCGAGCTCTTTGGCAGCGGCGCTCAATTTTTTCCCCACAGGCAACTGATCAGCAGGAGCCTTACCGAAATATCCAGTAAGTTTCGGAATCTTTTTAAGCAGTTCTTGCTCACGAAGCTCCTTGAGTTTCTGTGTCTTTCTTTTTTGATAACCACTTTCAAATTTACGCGGTGGCTGAGACTCTGACATTTTGATTGCATCGATTTGAATTAGTAAACTAGCTGTCGTTTTCCCACAATCTCAAAACCAACGTGCACCTGCGCATTGCATACCACTTTTGAACAGAACATTGCCCCTGGTTGGTTATAAACGAGGTCAGCTAAGGTAGCATTTAGATACACGTACAACCCAGGGTCAGCTAAGGTAACGTGAACATGAAAGACACACATTGCCATTTCAACGATAGACTACAAGCACCATTTGGAGGGGGAGGGGGCTCGGATTCGGGGGAGATTTCGGACTTGGGGCCTCTAAAAAAATTAAAGTATATATGTTTTCCCCTTCTATCATAGGCCCTCTCTCCTGATTGGCCCCTGGGCTCAAGCCCAGGTAAGCCCGTGTGTAGATCCGTGCCTGGGTATGCTTGGGTGAATTTTGAGAACACGTCTGTCACTACTAGCATGTTCTCCCATCCATTGCTGACCTTCTCCAGTAATGTAAAAGCCATAGCAATAATTTCCAGGGGCTTAGAGGCAGAGAGGTTGCATATAAATGTTCTTGCATGGGGTTGGACAGCTTTAGAGATGACGCATCGGCTGCATTCATGGCAGTACCTTTCGATGTCCTGCCACATGCGGGGCCAATAACTTCTTTCACGCACCAGACTTGTTGTTCGTTCTACCCCCTGGTGACCGTGGTTGTCATGGAGGCTATTCAACACCTCTTCCTTCAAACAGAGAGACAATAAGAGCTGCAGCATCTCTCTGCCCTCACCGGGTTGGATTATTCAGCGATACAAGATGTCCTCTTTTTCCCTGATCTTGGCCCATTGGCCTACCAGCTGCCAGAACTCAGAAGACGCTCTACTCCGTTCTTATTTGAAGGGCATTCTCCCTCTCTTCCAGTATTGCAGGAAGGGTCCAATGACAGGGTCTGAAGCCTGTAGTGCTTTTAAGTCTGCCTTTTGACGGTTAGGGAGGGCATCAATCATACTACTATACACAGTAACATGCTGACTAGTCACAGGCTCTGGATGTCTTTGCCTGACCTCTTGTGGTATGGAAATACCAGCAGCTACTGCGTCGATTGAGTCTTGGACATTTTGTCTTGAAGGTGCATCTGCATTTCGACTTGAGGGTCCAGGGCGGTGCTTGATCTCGAAATCAAACAGGGCAAACTCTGATGCCCAACGCTGCTCAACTGCTCCCAACTTCACAGTGCGTAAATAACTGAGAGGATTGTTGTCTGTATAGACAGTGACTTTCCCTCCGAGCAGATATTCTCTGAATTTGTATGTGACGGGCCTACTTAAGGGCAAGGAATTCCAACTTCCTGGAGCTGTAATTCGACATGTTTCTCTCCGTAGGCCTTAAGCCTCAGCTGGCATATGCAATGGGCCTGCGCTGCCCTTCATGCTCCTGGGACAAGACTGCCCCCAAGCTAGCATGACTGGCATGTATTTGCAATATGAAGGGCTTTGAAAAGTCTGCATACCCCAGTACAGGAGCGCTGACCAGAAGCTCTCTTAACTTCTGGAAGCTTTGTTCACATTATCGGCTCCAGTACCCTCCCAATATCTTCTTGCCCCCAGTGTTTGGTTTCTTTCTGCTGCCTTCAGGCTCCGCGACCAGTTTGTGTAATGGGGCAGCATACTGTGCAAACCGCTCCACAAAGCGCCGGTAATATGAGGCAAAGCCTAAGAAGGAGTGCAGTTCTGTCGTAGTGGTAGGATGCTTCCATTCAGCTATGGCTTTAATCTTATCTGGATCGGTTGCTACTCCCCCTGAAGAGATGACATGGCCTAAATACTTAACTTCTTGCTGAAAGAAGTGACACTTCTTCAACATGAGTTTCAGGTTGTGCTCTTGGAGGCACAACAAGACAACTTCTAGCCATTGCAGATGTTCTTGGAAGGAAGAGGAAAATATGATGATGTCGTCAAGATAGAGTTTGAAAGCTCTGAACTCCTAATATGCACTCCATCGACCTCTGAAAGGTACTTGGAGCATTACAAAGTCCGAAGGGCATACGGTTGAATTCAAACAATCCGAACCGTGTACAAAAAGCAGTCTTAGCCTTGTCTTTCTCCACCACAGGGACTTGGTTGTAACCACTGGCAAGTTCTAGAGTACTTAACCAGCTCTGGTCAAGGCATCCAAGGACTCTTCGATCCGGCGTGAAGGGTATGCGTCTTTCTAGGTTTTCACATTCAACAGCCGACACACAGCTGTATATTGCCATCATTCTTCTGTACGATTACGATGGGGGAAGAATAGGGGCTACAGCTTGGTCGAACCACCCTTCTTTCCAATAGCTCATGTATGTGAGCTTTGGCCTGCTCGTACTGTGTTGGGATTAAGCGTCTGTAATGCTGCCTAACAGGAACCTCATCCAATAAAGAAATCTCATGCTCCACTAAACTAGTACAGCCTATGTCCCAATCCCCTTGACTGAACACCCCCCAATACTTTTTCTTGCAGAGCCCTACTCTCCTGTTCTTGCTCAGGGGTCAAGTTAGGCCAGGAAGCAGCTAAGGATCAGGTGAGGAAACAGTGGTGGCCCTCTGTGATTGAACGACTGCTATTTGGCCCTGGACCCCGCCTTCCTGAAAGGTGATTGCACTCCTTGCTTGCTTTAACTCTTTGCTTGAACCACATGAAGCTCACCTAAAGCAGTGTGGGGTTGCAGCCACACATCCTGTTCACCTATATTTACAACAGGTAAGGTGACCTGACCATTGTCAACTGTAAGCAAAGCCTATGAGACGAGCAAAACAGTGGGAAGTTGACCTTCCCCGTACAAGGGCTCTAAAAAGACGGAGGGTAGGGCGGTCCTAGGTACCTGAGAACAAGCTGTAGTGATGAATTTCAAAGAACCGGCAGGGATGCACATAGCCAGACCTCGAACGTTGACCTTATCAATACAACCTTTCTCTGATAATGCTTCCATGCTATGGCACTCTAAAAGTGCTTCTTGCCAGTTAGGGTTAACAGTTTGTGCAAAAAGTGGGTCAAAAACAGAACCATTGTGACCAAACAGTTCATGATAGCAGCTGCGGATGATGTTCATCCCGAGTAAACCAGGCACTTTACCATTTTGTGATTGAGAAAATGAATCTGGAGAATCTTTTACTGCTAGCACGCCTGTTTTTGGTAGGGTCTTGGCCAACACATTGACATCCAACTTTAGATAACCAACATAGGGAATGTCCAAGCCATTAGCTTCCTTTAGCTGTAACCAGCTGCACTGCTGCAGCTGCTCTGCCCCCCGTGACAGGAAATACTGCTTAAGACAGCCCTCCGTAATGGTAGTAACCATCGATCCTGTGTCTAATAAGCAGGGGACTACAATGCCCCCCATACTAACTTCCACTATGGGACAATTTCCTATGAGTTGGGATGAATGTTCAGATGAAATATGATTGGATTACAAACGACCCCCTTCTGATCCCTGGCTCCCCACACCAGAAGGTGCTAGTTTTCCAATGGCTGCATAGCGACTATGTTCGGGGGCCTGCCCTAGTAGCTGAACCTGCGGGAGGGTTCAGCTCAACTGAGCAGAACCTGGCAATATGACCACCTTGGTTACAACGGGAGCAGATTAGTTTACCACCCGATTGAAACCTATATGGCTTAGCTGGGACCCTCCCTCTGTCAGAATGGCATCGAACTGTAACTGTTGCTGACGTAAAGCCTTTCACCTTGGCAATCTCGCTATTAGGTTTAGCAACAATGACATTAGCGTCTGCCTCACAACTACTCACATAGATATCACATGAGTGCGTCTGGGCCCTTTGGTTATTCACAAGTCCATAAAAGACAGTGCGAGGGAGGCCACAAGCTTATCTTTTAGATGTGTACGGAGCATTTCATCACGCAGGTGTTCTACAAACTGGTCACGTAAAGTGCAGTCAGAGTTAGAAATAGACCCATTGGGACTCTTACGAATGGCAATGTCCATAATCAACTTGAGAGCATGAGAATACTCTAACAGATTCACCTTCTTTCTGTGTGTGTAAGTAAAACTGCTGCTGTACAAGAACATACACCTGTGAACACGTATAGTTCTCTAAAAGATTGGCGAACACTTTATCTGGGGTGTCCCTGTCTGTAACAGAGTGGGATTTCATCTCAGCTTTTGCTTCCCCATCTAAATGATCAAACAGAAACAGAGCTTGCTCGGCTGGAGGTATATGTCTAACTGATAGACCCCTACAAGCTTCGTCGATCCAGTCCTTGACAGACATCAAGTCACAAGCAATTTTGCCTTAAAATCTCGGGCATTTACACTCTCTGGGAACAAAAACATAATGCTCAGATGCAGGTTGTGCGGGACCTTCCCCTATGAACTATCGCGAGTCTTGATAGGAAGTGGCTTGGAAGTGATAGGAAGTGGCTTGTCATGAATGGGCTACGTCAAGGCTCCTGGGTCCTAAAGCTACCCGGATACATGTAGTAGGCTGCTGTAGGCCTATGTTAACGATAGTTTACTTTAGTTTTTTTTCTCATTAGTTATTTTATGTGGAACACTTTCTGTGCACAATATGTACGTCTATTTGTTGGAAACTTTCCCGCATTTGCACTGTTAATTTAACGAGATTTATATGGCTGCGAATTATGTTTATGGGTGGAAATTTGATTGTTTTGTGAAATTTGAAATATGATTAGTTGTGGCTTAAATAGAATAACTGTTTCAAATGCAAAAAAATCAGTAATAGCCTATCATTTTAATTTACTTGTCTAATTCAATTAATGCATGTTATCAAGCCTACATTACATAAATGAAATATAGTGTCAGACAATGACAGGCAAATGGAAAAATAAACGAGTTCTGTTAAATATATGCTATTTGTTTTTATTTCTGAAATGTATTAGACGTTTGGAAGTAGACTTGTGTTTCTTAAAAAAGTGATTAAATTATGTATCCTATGGGACTAGACTCTTAAGCCTGCTGTGTGTCAAGAAAAATTATAATTCTGACGTGCTGGATTCAAAACAGCCCCACCTAGTGGAAAAGTAACCACACGCCACTGGAGCCAAGAAGGGTGTTTAAAATAATTCCACGCCAAGTCAACGTCTGCCATTTCCCAGACAAGGTCCAACTCACTATTATACAGATCATGCAAAAAGGCTTGTTCATTTAAATGTTTATAATTCCTTCTAAAAATTGATTGGGGATTAGTCTTAGGTAGTTTGCAGTTTATAACACAGGCAACTATACAGTGATCACTGACATCATTACTGAATATTCCAACTGCAGAGTATGTATTTGGAAAATGTGTAAGAATAACATCAGTAAACAGGACGGGACTACTAGCACAGCTCAGAATTAACACCCTTCATAAATCTAATAGTCTGTGCACAGTCCTGGAGAGAATTGTGGAGGAACGGGAAGAAAAAAAGAAAAATCCTAATCAAAAGTGATTGACATTTAGGCATTTTTACAGGACACTATTTACAACAGAACTGCAGTGATGCAGGGCAGGTCATATACAACAGTGGCCTGTCTTTTGACCACATCTGTCAAAGACGGGTGTCTTTTGCAGATCTGTATGAGTCTTGTGTGGTTGATCTGACCCATTCAAGTACACAGACCCTATTCCCCCTTGAGCCAATTTTATTCCCCCAATCCCCAGTGATAACCCTTTGGCACACAGTATTCCGACACACATTATTTCCTCCTTCCCACAACACAAACCCCTCTCTCTTTCAGAACTTCCATTTCCTTCTTTTTTCCTCCTTCTTTGCCATACTTTTCTTCTGCCCCCCCCCCACACACACACACACAAACCACTGATTTCACTCCTCTCCCTTACCTATACCACTCTGGTTCCATCAATGCATCTTTTAATGTCACTTTCTCAGCACTCAGAATTCACTCTGCATTTTTTGTTCATATGGACCCTACATCTTGTTTCTTGCTCCACTGTAATCAAATGCATTCTTAAATCTCCGGTCACTGTTATATTTAAATGGCATTATGCAAGCTTTGTAGATCTCAGCCTGTGATGACTTCTCTTTGTACTATGTCTTCCATGCTTCTTTTTGGATGCATCTCAGACACCTCCTTCTTTTTACAGTTTACCCTATTCTTTTCATCTTGTTTTACATTCATCCTAATTTTACTTCACCTTCTCTTTTCTCTTTCTCTCTTCTCTATTGCCCTCCTGTCGCCTTTGCGTGCACTGCCCTACCCTTCCCCTCAGCTCATGTGGACATGTCCACGGTATCATTTGACGTTGACCCCCTCGACCTGGATGCTGAGGAGCCCCCTGAGTCCCAGGGTGACCCTCACTCCCCCAAGGGCACGTCAGGCAGCGTTACATCCCCCCAGGCCAACGCTCACCGACTGCCCTTCTTTAAGAAGGTAATACTAGGGGCCCTGGACTCTGCTTGTGTCCTCCTCCTCCTCACTGCCCCCCATCTGTTCGCTACTCCTCCAAGATGCAGTCTGGTCTCATTGCCCCACCACACTTCCTTAGTCTATTAACCTCTCTTCCCCCTCCATCTCTGACTAACTGCTCACAGCTGACCAATTCCTGCTTCTAGTTCCTGAATTTAACACTCATTGAGCCTCTTGGGCTCTTGTCACTATGGTAGTGCTGAGATATGTTTGGATGTTTGTTTCTATGCCTTTCAACTGGGAGAGACGTTGAGCTTAACTTGTGCTCTGAAATGACATCTCTACAATTTTGTTTTTAGATATAGTCTGTAAAGTCTCAGTCTTGATTAATATACAACTCCTCTCCCAACCTCCCCCTAATCCAAGCCTGTCGATAACAAAATGTGCTCCGTGTTTTTTGCTTTTTGTCTCTCTTTTATCTGTTTTGCCTGTTCTCTGTTGGGGGTTTTGTGTGCGGAATGGTACTGTAGGTGGTCCAGCTAAACAGAAACAGAAGTCGGTGAGTTTGCATTGTTCTCTAACATGACTAATCTCTAACCTGTTAATATTTTATTCTCTTATTCCCCCTCTGTGTTACTCAGTCTTCTGTTGTTTCTCCTCTTGGGTTTCCTGATGCTCATTCTGCAAAGGGTAGAATTTTAGGGCAAGAAATCAGTTAGGCCTATCTATGTGGAATATACCCCTTTGGGCCCCCTGCCATCCACTTCCCTCTAAATATTAATAAGTACACAGGGTCTGATATAACCTGCATGCCTCCAAACACTCCCTACAAGTTTCACACTGCTAGACACAAAATAGTTAAAGTCATCTAGACCACGTTGTAGATCAAGGTGATGCTTCTGTCAATTTTAACTAAGCTGACGGTGTGCAGGTGCACACCTGTCACACACACCATTACACAGAGAATGTGCCCCTCACAATAATGCACCCAGACATGTTTTCATTTCCACGTATGATAGCTGATTAGAGCTATAGTGGCCAGCAATTACCTGCTTTTTTCTGTCTGTCAGTACAACTTAAATCATATTTAAAGACTCTGAAGTACACAAACACCTCTATTAATAATGACACTAATCTGTGTATTGTGCTAAAATTAAGCAAAATGAGCAAGCACTACAGTGGTGTACACTGCTTTGGCACTGCTCCCTTCAGTGACAACTGAAAGGTTTTCAAGTTATGTATTTTTACATTCGGTGCATACAAATAAGATAAAATGAGCTTCCCTAGCCTAGCTTAGTGCAATCAAATACTCTGGGGTGTGGCTCTTTAAATGTATCACCTGCTTTCAGTGTAACAACAAGCTGCACAGACCACAGATGGGGGGCATGCCTGGAATACAGATATGAAAAGAAAAAAAAAATGAACCCACATCATGTGTGACTGTTCTCACCCTCTGGCCACTACAAAAAAATAGAGTTTGAGAAGAGGGCAGATGCTCATAGATGAATCATGCACTTTGTGACTCATATTGTACTATCCATATGCAGAAGGCTAGATGTACTGGGAATATGGAAGGACTCTGTGCCTATTTGCATACTTGCAGCAGATTGAGTAGCTTAAGTAAAGCTATATCTGAGATAAAGATGTGTATGGTCAGTAGGTTTTAATGAGTTTCATCTTAAAAATATACAAATATACACACAATGAAAGAACTCTTCATTTAAATTAAAAAAAGAACTGAGGAAGAAATCTGAAATAAATACATTTGAACAAGTCATACTGATCATTTGGTCAATAGAAATTAGAGATAAGGGCTATAATTCTCCAAAATGCCTTTTTTACAGCAAGAATTAGGTCAGAGGTATTAACCTTTATCAAACCAATTGAAGAGTCCTAAAAACTATTATTTTTGTTTTTTTGTTTTTTGTTTTTTTCCTAGCTCTGGCATATATTTAAACTGTGGACAGTTTAATTGTGTTGGGCTGTAGATTGAGGTACTGAAATAGATGCTGTCAGGGAGACATTCATTCTTAGGTTTGGACCATTCACATGCAGTTAACAAGATGAGTGGAGGTCTGAGACTCACCATGTACCATGCTGAATGTAGTGTGTGAGTTGCAGACAGGAAGAGATCAAGTGGATAAAGGCTTTTGCATTTAGTTTAGATTGAATTATGAGTATATTTCTGTGACCATATAACATATTGCAGAGACTGTGTGGGCTTCATGCAATTGTGTGTGTGAAGAGCACATAATGCAGAAATGTGCCTCACCCAGTCTTTGTGTCCTCTCTGGCTCAGATGGAGCATGTCCCCCCCTATGACGTGGTTCCTTCCATGAGGCCCATCATTCTAGTAGGGCCTTCACTCAAGGGCTATGAGGTAAGGCATTGTGCCAGTCAACAGACTAGCACACCCTTGTCAGTTTTTATGCCAAATTTCACCCATTATGGTCAGAACAGATCATCTACTGTTGATGCTCCTTTTAGATGACAGACATGATGAAGAAGGCACTCTTTGACTTTCTCGTTTTATGCCATATTTCACCTGTTATGATTGAAGCAGATCATCTAATGTGGATATTCTTTTAGGTGACAGACATGATGCAGAAGGCACTCTTTGACTTTCTCAAACACAAATTTGAAGGCAGGTGAGTACTGGGCATACTGCGGTGCGGGCCAGTGTTATAATGTAGATGTCATTGTCAGTGATCTGCTTCTGCACACAAACTATCCAGTCTTGATTGGCTGTCATTTGACTGTCACTGTTTCAGGATATCCATCACACGGGTGACCGCAGACATCTCCCTGGCCAAACGTTCAGTCCTCAACAACCCCAGTAAACACACCATCATTGAGCGCTCCAGCACTCGCTCAAGCCTAGGTAAGAAAAAATATATAACCCATGAAAATAATTCAACAGAACACTGCTAACTTGACCACAGCTACAGGTTCTTAATATGTTTCCCTGTGACCATATTAAATAGTGTAGTGAAGCACTATACGCCACATGGTAGAGTCAGTCAGTCAGCTGGAATAATGTATCGCCAGATGTTGTTTATTACAATACATGTTGCTGATCATCCATCTGACTATTGCTCACTACCTCACTGTGTTTCATAACAACAACCTGTGTTTTAGTTCTCCATAATGAACTTGTCTCAACCAGCTGGAGAGAGTGACATGTTGTCATGATGTGCTTGATTTAAGGGATAGCAAACTGTAGATAAGCACATTAACACGTATTTTTCTATCTAAACTGCCTCATCTTGACTCATTGTGATAATGTTGGTGGTGATTAGTTGCCTGACTTGAATTAAGGTAACAGAGGAAATTCCAGGCCACTGCATCATTTAATAGTAATTATGTAATTCTTCTCAAGATTAGGTAATAAGGCAAAGGTTTATTCCCAACACTGCCATAAGGGCAGACGTCAACCCAAACTAATCACATTTATTAAAAAGAAAAATAGTGACAAACTTGTACATGCAAGTTCAAAAAAAAGCGATCAGGGCTAGAAGGACAAGTTCTTTATCTAAATGTTTGTCAATCTTTTTGTTATTACATTATCAATGAATAAATACAGACAGACAGCTAGATAGACAAACTTTTAACCTATATATACATCTATTTAGCTGTATGTATGTATGTCTATCTTTACCTAACCAGACTACATTTTGGATAGACCTGCTAATTTTTTGCAGTGTACAGATGATTAAATTTGACTTTTATATAGAGCTTCTGCCCTGTACAGTTCTGGCACATTCACTGATTCAACAAGTGCTTAATCATCCCGGGCATGTCTTTTCTCTTTATGAGCTGGCATGTATCACAACACAGAGCAGGACACACTATGTAGGGACAGTGAGCTTCTCTACAAGACTGATGGTGTCTAGTGCTTTCCCTGATATACCAGCTCCTTCTGAACTTTCTGAGTCTGACCAGGCCTCTTCTCTCTCCTCATCCTGTCTTTTCTGCTCCTCACCAACCCCTTCCCTCCACCCACTGTATTCCTTTCCTCCCCCATCCTCTTTTGATTCAGACGTACTGGGTACGTATTCTCTCCTTCCTACAGGAAAACAATGCAATATCACCTCTCTTCCCCCTTCCTGTTCTCTTGCTTCACTCATCATATGTTCCTACATCACTTGCCTGTTTGCTTGCCTGTCCATTTTTCTGTCCCTCATACTTGTGTCAGACAACCTGTAGCTTCTAACCAAGACAAAAGGCATTACCAAGCCAAAGCAGCAACTCAACAGCGTGACAGCAACAGGCTGGTTTGATGGCTACAATGTGTCTTTCTTCTGCAGTTGAAGGGAAATGTGATGTGCAGGGTGCACAGGTGCACAAGTGGAATCAGGGATGAGCACACAAAGGAAATTGATACTCCCTCATCCCTACAGTGCCATCAACATCATGCCATGCCCCAGAATTCCAGTCCCCATACTGTATATGTAGGACCAGACCAGGGAATCAAAAATTGTTTGAGAGATGAAGTACCAAAATCATAAAAGCTGCTAGGGAGTTACGGTGAGGGGCCATAAAAGGCAATGTTTTAATTGATTATTATTCAAATTCAACATTTTACACTAAATTGCCTCATTTTTGATGGAAGTTATAGGTCCTAAAATGAGTTGTAATTGCTATATTTTGTTCAAGGGGCCGTTTGCATTTCCATGGCTTAGAAATTAGATAAATAGTTCACTTGTGCCAAGAAAGTTGAATCAGTTCATCTGGACTCAAAAGTTTAGAGGGAGAAATGTTTCATCACTCATCTAAGTAACTTCATCAGTCTCATCTGACTGCCGCCATCCCCCAACCTGACTGCCGCCATCCCCCAACCTTATAAACAGAACAGCGGCATAACGACCGAAATCAACGATAGGTTTCATATGCAAATTGCCATGACCATTAACTAGAGTTACAATGGCCATGTGTACTATTCACAGACTGGAGAATAGTTGCAATCGCAACTTTGTAATATGGCAACAAATGTTCTCAAACCCCCCTCAGTTCAGGGATGGTTGTTCCCTCTTCACATAGATGGCCTCTTTCGGCGGCACAGTGGCCCAGTGGTTAGTTCTGTTGCCTCACAGCAAGAAGGTCCTGGGTTCGAACTCTGGGGTTTTCCAAATTTGGGGGGTTCATCCCAGGTCATCCTCTGTGTGGAGTTTGCATGTTCTCCCCATAGCTGCAATGGATTTTTTGTGGGTGCTCCGGTTTCCACCACCATCAAAAGAAACATGCATGTTAGGGTTTATACTCCTGTCTGTGCCCCTGACTGAGGCAATGGGAAAATAACTGGAGTTGGTCCCCGGGCACAGCATGAAGGCGGCAGCCCACTGCTCCTAGCTACACAGATCACAGCTGGGATGGGTTAATTTGCAGTAACTGAATTTCCCTAAGGGGATTCATAAAAGAAAATTAATATCTTAATCTTAATCTTTGGCTCCTTGTTCAAACTAGCGATCGTTGATTTCAGTCGTTATGCAACTGTGCTGTTTATAAGGTTACCTGCAGTCAGCTGAGAGTGAGCTGACAAAGTAACTTGGATGGGTGATGAAACGTTTCTCCCACTAAGCGGTGTGGCCAGATGAACTGTTTCAACTTTCTAGGATTTCCTTGCCCGGATTATTGAGCATGCATCAGGACAAATTCACCAATGGACTATGGTTCAGTGTTAAGACAGTACAGCAACAGCAGTATGGTGACACAAATGATGCCATACACATTGCAGTGAGAATAACTGGGAGATAATTCTAGTTAAATAAGTTTACTTACACCTCTGCATCATTATTAAGATTTTGTAATTAACAGGTACTTAATAACTGTGTGTCAGTGTCCACTGAAATCCACTTTCCACTTCAGGTATATTAAATCCCTGTGAAATCAATAATACGGGTTTTTTTTTGTGGTTTTTTTTTTGTAATTGACAAGATTGACCAAAATGAGTAGAGAGATATGACCTTTAATTTTTCTTATGCGCTCGTGCATTGAATTAGTTGCCACAGGACTGTAAAATTGAAAAGCAAGTAATAATGAGACCTAAGGCATAAATTAAGCGTCCTCGATTAGATGTGATGTTGACAAAGAAACATACATTTTCTTGTGGCAACTTTGTCTTGAGATTTGTTTTTACCCATAATTCATCTTTGAACCTTCAATGTTCAATAGCAGTGGTTAAACAGGTCTGTTCCCATGTCCTTAATCTTATACTTCAGTGCAACAAGCACCAAAGTCCAGTAGAGCTAAATTGGGAGTGCTGTAGATGGTGGCTTCCAACTTATATTACAGTTCCCAGGACCAGACCCAAGAGCAGCCGATATATACATGAGGGCATGAACTCAGTTTGGTAGAGATCAATCTAGATCTCAAACAAGAAGGGCAAGTTTTCCTCTAGAATCTAAATCTGGCAGAGTTTTGCATGGGATTATTAACAGAGAGTACTTGCCCCCCAAATTATCATTCGCTTCCTTCCAGGCCTTGGGGCCTGCCAATGCCTCTGTAGCACTAGCCCCTCTGCACATTGCCTTCCCTTGGTTATATCTTTCACTGCTGCTAGGTTAGCAGTACACGTTTGGAAGGCACAGAGGTTGGACTGATGAGGCAAGGACATTTCTGGTTCCCGTGCCTAATCTCTCTCTTTCCACATGTCAACAGGCTGATGAAAGGGCACTTTTACTCCGTATGCTAAATAACAAGCTCTTATCAGCTGTTATTGAGGGACAATGAAAACAAAAAGTCCAAGCAGCCTGCAGACTTGAGTGTATCACCTAATAGAATTATGACCTACCACTATGCCTTTCATTTCCTTAGAATAAACAAAAAACTAACAGTGCACTTAATCTCTTTGGATGAGGTTGTATTTGTTTGTGCACACGGTGGTGAATGGCACCCTTAAGTTATGCCAAGCACCACTGAGATCTCATTCATTCTCATGCCGCCTTCCTTTATGACTGAAACAACTGAAGTTTATCAGAAAAAATTC